>NC_092097.1:15087363-15387363 GCF_045679555.1 Salvelinus alpinus | reverse complement strand
TTACCATGAAATGCTTACTTACAAGCCCTTAACCAACAGTGTAGTTCAAGAAAGAGTTAAGAAAATATTTACCAAATAAACCAAAGTAAAAAATTATTAAAAGTAATGCAATAACAATAATGAGGCTATATACAGGGGGTACCGGTACCGAGTCAATGTGCGGGGGTACAGGTTAGTCGAGGTAGTTTGTACATGTAGGTAGGGGTGAAGTGACTATGCATAAATAACAAACAGCGAGTAGCAGCAGTGTAAAACACAAATGTGTGGTGGTGTCAATTAGATGAATTGTTCAGCAGTCTTATGGCTTGGGGGTAGAAGCTGTTAAGGAGCCTTTTGGTCCCACACTTGCCGTGCGGTGGCAGAGAGAACAGTCTATGACTTGGGTGACTGGGTCTTTAACAATTTTTTGACACCGCCTAATATATAGGTCCTGGATGGCAGGATGCTTGGCCCGTGTAATGTACTAGGCCGTACGCACTACCCTCTGTAGCGCCTTACGGTCGGATGCTGAGCAGTTGCCATATCAGGCGGGGATGCAACCGGCCAGGATGCTCTCAATGGTGCAGCTGTAAAACTTTTTGAGGATCTGGCGACCCATGCCAAATCTTTTCAGTCTCCTGAGGGGGAAAAGGTGTTATTGTGCCCTGTTCACAATTGTCTTGGTGTGTTTGGACCATGATAGTTTGTTGGTGATGTGGACACCAAGGAACTTGAAACTCTCGACCCGCTCCACTACAGCCCCGTCAATGTTAATGCCTGTTCGGCCCGCCTTTTCCTGTAGTCCACGATCAGCTCCTTTGTCTTACTCACATTGAGTGAGAAGTTGTTGTCCTGGCACCACACTGCCAGGTCTCTGACCTCCTCCCTATAAGCTGTCTCATCATTGTCGGTGATCAGGCCTACCATTGTTGTGTCGTCAGCAAACTTAATGATGGTGTTGGAGCCATGCAGCCGTGGGTGAACAGGTAGTACAGGAGGGGACTAAGCACACACCCCTGAGGGGCCCTAGTGTTGAGGATCAGCGTGGCGGATGTGTTGTTGCCAACCCTTACCACCTGGGGAAGAAGGAGAAGGATGTGTTTAGTCCCAGGGTACTTAGCTTAGTGATGCACTTTATGGGCACTATGGTGTTGAATGCTGAGCTGTTGTCAATGAATAGCATTCTCACATAGGTGTTCCTTTTGTCCAGGTGGGAAAGGGCAGTGTGGAGTGCGATTGAGATTGCGTCATCTGAGCCATGACCAGCCTTTCAAAGCACTTCATGGCTACCGACATGAGTGTTACGGGGCGGTAATCATTTAGGCAGGTTACCTTCGCTTCCTTGGGCACAAGGACTATGGTGGTCTGCTTGAAACATGTCAGAATTACAGACTCGGTCAGGGAGAGGTTGAAAATGTCAGTGCCAGTTGGACCTCTCATGCTTTGAGTACACATCCTGGTAATCCGTCTGGCCCCGCAGCTTTGTGAATGTTTGACCTGTTTAAAGGTCTTGCTCATATCTTGCTACCATGAGCGTTATCACACAGTCGTCCAGAATAGCTGGTGCTCTCATGCATGCTTCATTGTTGCTTGACTCCAAGCGAGCATAAGAGGCATTTAGCTAGTCTGGTAGCCTCGTGTCACTGGGCAGCTCGCGGCTGGGTTTCCCTTTGTAGTCCGTAATAGTTTTCAAGCCCTGCCACATCCGACGAGCATCAGAGCCGGTGTAGTAGGATTCAATCTTAATCCTGTATTGACGCTTTGCCTGTTTTGATGGTTCGTGAGGGCATAGCGGGATTTCTTATAAGCGTCCGGATTAGTGTCCTCCTTCTTGAAAGTGGCAGCTCTAGCCTTTAGCTCAATGCGGAAGTTGCCAGTAATCCATGGCTTCTGGTTGGGATATGTACAGTTGAAGTCGGAAGTTTACACCTCAGCCAAATACATTTAAACTCAGTTTTTCACAATTCCTGACATTTAATCCTAGTAAAAATTCCCTGTTTTAGGTCAGTTAGGATCACCACTTTATTTTAAGAATGTGAAATAATAGTAGAGAGTGATTTATTTCAGCTTTAATTTCTTTCATCACATTCCCAGTGGGTCAGAAGTTTACATACACTCAATTAGTATTTGGTAGCATTGCCTTTAAATTGTTTAACTTGGGTCAAACGTTTCAGGTTTTCTTCCACAAGCTTCCCACAATAAGTTGGGTGAATTGTGGCCCATTCTACCTGACAAAGCTGGTGTAACTGAGTCAGGTTTGTAGGCCTCCTTGCTCCCACACACTTTTTCAGTTCTGCCCACAAATTCTCTATAGGATTGAGGTCAGGGCTTTTTAATGGCCACTCCAATACCTTGACTTTGTTGTCCTTAAGCTATTTGCCACAACTTTGGAAGTACGCTTGGGGTCATTGTCCATTTGGAGGACCCATTTGCGACCAAGCTTTTACTCCTTGACTGATGTCTTGAGATGTTGCTTCAATATATACACATAATTTTCCAGCCGCATTGTGCCATCTATTTTGATAAGTGCACCAGTCCCTCCTGCAGCAAAGCAACCCCACAACATGATGCTGCCACCCCCGTGCTTCACGGTTGGAATGGTGTTCTTCAGCTTGCAAGCCTCCGCCTTTTTCCTCCAAACATAACTATGGTCATTATGGCCAAACAGTTCTATTTTATTTCATCAGACCAGAGGACATTTCTCCAAAAAGTGCGATCTTTGTCCCCATGTGCAGTTGCAAACCGTAGTCTGGCTTTTTTATGCCGGTTTTGGAGCAGTGGCTTCTTCCTTGCTGAGCAGCCTTTCAGGTTATGTCAATATAGGACTCGTTTTACTGTGGATAGAGATACTTTTGTACCTGTTTCCTTCAGCATCTTCACAAGGTCCTTTGCTGTTGTTCTGGGATTGATTTGCACTTTTCGCACCAAAGTACGTTCCTCTCTAGGAGACAGAACGCGTCTCCTTCCTGAGCGGTATGACGGCTGCGTGGTCCCATGGTGTTTATACTTGCGTACTATTGTTTGTACAGATGAACGTGGTACCTTCAGGCGTTTGGAAATTGCTCCCAAGGATGAACCAGACTTGTTGAGGTCTACAATTTCTTTTCTGAGGTCTTGGCTGATTTCTTTTGATTTTTCAATGATGTCAAGCAAAGAGGCACTGAGTTTGAAGGTAGGCCTCGAAATACATCCACAGGTACACCTCCAATTGACTCAAATAATGTCAATTAGCCTATCAGAAGCTTCTAACGCCAAGACATCATTTTCTGGAATTTTCCAAGCTGTTTAAAGGCACTTATTGATGAAGCCGATGACTTAGGTGGTATACTCCCCAATGCCATAGGATGAATCCCGGAACATATTCCAGTCTGTGCTAGCAACAGTCCTGTAGCGTAGCATCCGCGTCATCTAACTACTTCCGTATTGAGCGAGTCACTGGTACTTCTTGCTTTAGTTTCTGCTTGTAAGCAAGAATCAGGAGGATAGAATTATGGTCACATTTGTATGCATCTCTGTGTGTAGAGTAAAGGTGGTCTAGAGTTGTTTTTTTTACCCCCTCTGGTTGCACATGTGACATGAAATTAGGTAAAACGGATTTAAGTTTGCCTCCATTAAAATCCCCGGCCACTAGGAGCGCCGCTCCTGGATATTAATTTTCTTGTTTGCTTATGGCCTTATACAGCTGGTTGAGTGCGGTCTTAGTGCCAGCATCGGTTTGTGGTGGTAAATAGACAGCTAAGAATAATATAGATGAGAACTCTCTTGGTAGATAGTGTGGTCTACAGCTTATTATAAGGTACTCTACCTCAGGCGAGCAATACCTAGAGACTTCTGTAATATTAGACATCGCGCACTAGCTGTTATTGACAAATAGACACACACCCCCGCCCCTCGTCTTACCAGACGTAGCTTCTCTGTCCTGCCGATGCATGGAAAATCGCGCCAGCTCTATATTATCTGTGTCGTCGTTCAGTCACAACTCGATGAAACATAAGATATTACAGTTTAATGTCCCGTTGGTAGGATCATCTTGATTGTAGATCATCCATTTTATTTTCTAACGATTGCACGTTGGCCAATAAAATGGATGGGCCCGTTCCCAAGAAAGCAGTATATCCTTTGCGTCGGACTCGTTAAAGAAAGAATCTTTGTCCCGTTCGAGGTGAGTAATCGCTGTTCTGATGTCCAGAAGTTATTTTCGTCATAAGAGATGGTAGCAGGAACATTATCTACAAAATACGTTTAAAAAATAAGTTACAAACAACGCGAAAAAACGAACAAAATAGCACAGTTGGTTAGGAGCACGTAAAATGGCAGCCATCCCCTCAGGCACCATTCTCTCAATGGTGGACTTTTTGAAGCAAGTGGGGACAGCAGACTGGGATGGGTAGAGATTGAATATGTCCGTAAACACTCCCGCCAGCTGGTCTGTGCAAGCTCTGAGGACACAGCTAGGGATGCCATCTGGGCCGGCAGCCTTGCGAGGGTTAACGCGCTTAAATGTCTTACTCACGTCGGCCACGGAGAACGAGAGCCCACAGTCCTTGGGAGTGGGCCGGGTCGGTGGCACTGTGTTAGGCCTACATTAGGCCAACTCATATTCTGTTCTTCTGAAAATAAATGTTCTTCATATCGCAATGTTTCTTTAGACCTGACCAAAATAAATAATATATTTATTGTGATGGTGTATATTAAATAGATTTATTAGACTTTGAGGCCTGGAGATGCTAAATGTTTATGTTAATTAACGGTTAATTACCGTGAGACCAGCAGACCTTTTTTTGCATGACAATAATCATCTGACAAAATGTCTTAACTGCCACAGTCCTAGCTATGTATTACTTAAACTGTGTCCTGTTTTTTTTCTCTTCAGCTCTCTGGATGGACCAGTAACATCGTGGACACAGTGATGGCTCACCACTTCAGCACTGTGAGAATGATGGGTTGGCATCTGCCCATCTTTGAGTTCCATTCACCTTTGATAATATACAAAAAACTAACCTGATTTGAAACATTTTTATATAAAAGTGATCGAAGATGACGTCATGATACCATACACACACATAGCCATACTGATGCCTTGTGTGTTCCTCCAGGATGAGCTAACAGACAACCAAGAGCTGATCCAGACCTACCGCCTTCACATCGCCCAGGACATCAATCAGGACAACCTGGCCCTCTTCTGTGCCTCCTACAACGGGTACGCTAGGCAGGAGTGGAGAGGGGGCAGGGATCCACTCCTGCCCAAGGTACTCGCTGACTCTACTACTGACTGACTAAATGTGGCTTTAACCTTTTTTTCTCTTTTTTTCAATGACAGTCGTCGGGATCTGGAAATCGAGAGACCAGTCATTGGTCTGAATGAGGACACAGTGAACACACTGACGTGAGTTTGAAAGTTTGAACTGGTTTTGACGTGTTTTCAGCAGTATGCTCAAGCGGACCTGTTGTAACTCACAGTGCTTATGGAAACTCCTCTCTTCCCCTCCAGGTGCCCTTCTCTGTTGGTGGTTGGAGACACATCTCCTGCAGTGGAGGCAGTGGTGAGTTAGTTAAGGTGGTTGTTGTTTAGCTTGTGACTATGGATCGTGCGCTTCTACATGCTTGTGTATATATATAGTAGGATGATGGAACTAAATGTTGAAAATCATTTCCTTTATGTGAATAAGTTTTGTCCACTAACTCTCTTTAAACTCGTTTCAGGTGGAGTGCAATTCCAGGTTAAATCCAACCAAGACTACACTGTTTAAGGTGAGGTGAAGCAGAACATCCTGTGTGTGTCATGCATAAATATTTGATGCTAAGCTATTGCATGTGTAGTGACTCAAAAGTTCTCTCTCTCTCTCTCTGTAGATGGCTGATTGTGGAGGCTTGCCTCAGGTTGTGCAGGTGAGGTTTGAGCTTCTGAAATGCTGTTATTATATCCTTGTGTGTGTTTTTAATGTCATTTTTCATTTACATTGATAACTAACTTACTGTCATCTCCTCAACAGCCTGGGAAACTGGCAGAGGCCTTCAAGTACTTTGTTCAGGGTATGGGTTATAGTAAGTACATAACTCTTACTTTTCTTTGTAAATGTGTGATCTCAATATCCACTCCTTTCTAGCATACTTAAAAAATAAATAATGTCTCTGGCCACTTGTCTCTGTCCACTGGTAACTGTTTGCTACTTTGGAATTTGACTCTTGAGTATTGATTATCCACTAACAAGCTGTTGTACGTCTTTGTGGTTAACATGTGTTCTCAATGTATTTCCTGTTGACGTGAGCAAAATAACAACTGTTGCTGAAATGAGTATTGTTTTCATCACGGTTTCCCATGAGCCTTTGCCAGACCCCCTCCTTGGTTTGGAGTGCAGCCAGTCGTGTCTGAAAGGACACTCTTTTTGTCACACTGGTCACGGAGGAGGCCGCTCCTCACCTCTCACAGCTAACGTAATTTCCTCTTTCATCTTTGCAGTGTTGACTAGCCTCAGTTCTTAGTAGGTGAGAAACAGTGCTTGTAGCATGAATGACGAGCAACAAAGATGTTCTGAACAGCAATTGACTTCCTGTTCAATTCTGCGTGGGAGAGACTCTCTTGCCTTGTGTGTTTTGTTTTCTAACCAAATTGTTTAAGATGCAGCTCTTCCTGTGACACAAAGCAAAGGCTTCTCTGTTTTCACCTCTCACCTTTCACCAGCACATCATTTCTATGGTACTAGGCTCTTCTGTTTCCTCCCCCAGTCCTACTCAGTGGGAGTGTTGCATGCAGCCCCAGGTGTCACTGTGTGAGAGAAGAATTGTAGAGTGGAGGTAAAGGCCATGCAGCACAAAGAAACTCCCTGCAGAGGCACAGCCAGAAGAGGACTGGACACCCCTCAGAGCCTGGTTTCTTCCTAGGTTCCTGCCTTTCTAGGGAGTTTTTCCTAGCCATTGTGCATCTGCATTGCTTGCTGTTTGGAGTTTTAGGCTGGGTTTCTGTAGAAACATTTTGTGGTATCTGCTGATGTAAAAGGGCTTCATAAATACATTTGATTGATGATTAGATTAGGACATTTCACTGCCAGATTAGAGTTGATTAAAGCCTCTTCTCATAGTGATCTATGAGATGTTATACTGCACGCAAAAGCATCACGTCAGCGAAGCGAGGTTAGTTTGAAGCAGCATAGTTTTACGTTTCAAGTCCGTTTTCTTCGGCAGCGAGAGTGTTGCAGAGACATAGATGCACAGAAACAAGCACATAATATCAAATATAAATTCATAAGTAATCTCAATAATCCTAAAACTATAAGTAGTAAACTAAAATCACCATACACACATTGAAAGAAATGGTATCACATTTTAGGCTTGTATTAAAAAGACAGATCAGTTGACACAGTTGTTGATGTAACTAGCTACTTCAAACCATTTAAATGACAGCAACTTTGTTGGAGAGGTTGCAAGAATATCCTCCTATTATGAAGTGTGGCCGAATGAAAATAAATCTTCTCATTATGAAATAAAGCTTTTTTTTTGATGGGGTATGGACTCTATGGCTTGACATTAACGCATCTCGTCACGTTCCCAGTGCAGCACCCTGTAAACCACGTTGACAGATGTATGAGGGTACACTCTCGTCACAGTGTTGGTGTTGTTTTGCTGTAAGGGCCCGTTGAGTATTGGCCAAAATTCTGCTTTGTCCCGTTTGGGCTATCACTGTCTCTGCCCTACCCCAGAATCAGACAGCAAGAACACATTGTTTTTGGGGGGAGGGGCGGGGGGGGGGGGGGGTTGTCTCTCTGGTATACAGCAGTTGCCTTTTCCTTCAAAATGACTTCTATTCATTACCTCAGCCTTCATAAACCTTATTCCCGTCCAATATGTTCTTCTTTTTTCAATCCTTTTCCTCCCTCCATCAATGCTAACAGTTCCCTACATTCTTCTCAGTCACCTGAGCAACGAATCAGGTACCAGGTTTTAAAGCAGTAGCAGTTTTAGACCAGTTGGCCAAATACCAGCCTCCATTCAACCTAACACACAGTACATGAATGTCAATGTATGCTCAGAAAGTCCATTTAACATCATATTATTGGTATTTTCGGTCATCTGTATTGTTCAATTAAGTGGAGAACTGTCTGCATACTTTGACATTTGCTTAGGTGATTATGTGGCTCCTTTAAGCATGAAACTTATGTTAGATTTTTTCCTATTGTTGCACAAGGTGCTAGTTTTGCATCATTTTGCCTTTATCAATTTCTTTCAGTGCTTTATGCTATTATTGTATTGCCTTTTTTACAAGACATGCTTGTCAGCGTCTTTGGCTTGCATAGTGTAGTTGTGTGTGGTGCTGAAGTCAAAAAATATATATATTGGTCCCTTTATTTCCTCAGATTTGTCTGCATGGTGAATGTCTGCAGTATTTGTGTGATTTCTTGATGTGATTCCCTAACAGAGGGAACACATCATGATTCCTGCATTGCATGAAGTGCTCTGCATTGTGACTGGAATGTTAACACTCCTGTGTTGTGTCGTAGTGCCCACGGCTGGAATGAGTCGTCTGGTCCGATCCCGCACCACCTCCTCCTCCAGCATCACCTCCATGGACAGCATCCGCAGCCGCAACCTCAACAGCCTGCTGGAGAGAGCCAACACCACTGGGGGCCTGGACAACCAGCCTGGGCCCCAGACCATGGAGGTCTCCTGCTAAATCTTCCCATCTCTCCCTCACTCCACATAGGGTAGCAGCCCTCACCGATGGCCCTCTCTTCCTCCCTCTCTTCCTCCATGTCTCCCAGTCTCTCTCTCTCTCTCTCTCCTACCCTGCTCCGAAGCTACTCAATGCCAGGGTGTTCTGTGATGAATTGTGTGATAAATATGAGAATATATACAATTGAAGATTAAATATAATACTGTATACATGTCAAACTTCGAGCCACAAGCTGAGGGGACAAAATAAAGGATGAATCAGATATACTGTATACTCCAAGGGTCTAGATGGTACGATCCCCCACCAAACTGTTTCTCATCATTTCATATGTATGCATGTGTCTTGTGCAAGTGAATCTGGAGACTTATTTTCCGGGTTTCAATTACTGTTTGTCCCTCCTTTGTTCCGATTGTTGCCTTTCACATCTTTTATTTATTTGATTCACCATGTGTCTGTGTGTATAGGATTGGTTCCTCAGCACAGGAGGGGTTGAAGAGTCCCATCTCTCACATCCACTGGAGTCTAAACACACATTCCTCTTCCTTCTCTTATACTATGTTCTAGAACACATTTACACTTCAAACCTTCATTCATTGCACATATTTAGACACATTTTTTGTATGTTGTGAACTGTGAACACACGCCTCATTGTGTGGCATAGTGTAGATGTGTGTTTTCCTGTACTGTACCTTGCTGCACTGCTCTGCTCTGCCGAGTCACTCCATGCACACTGTAGAATGATCACTCAAGCTGGGTGCAAACACAAGATTCATGACTTCCTGTACATTTCTCTGCATTGTGTTGTTTTCCAAATGGCAGGTTATACTGGCCCAAATGACAGAATGAATGCGCTGTGTTTTGGTTGTTCTAGAACATTATACTTGCTTTTTAGGAATATGCAAAAATGTAAGGAAATTCAATGGGAAAGAACTGTGGGCCAGTGTGATTGTCTGGATTCAATCACTTCTCCTTTCATCTGTTTCGAAAATGTTTATTTTGTAATTGATGTCGTCTTTTTCTGCTTTACATTTTTGTTTTTATAGTCCGTTCACTCGTCGCTTGAGTAGACATACACGATGAATAACAACTTAACAAGCCTGTTATAATGTGAAAATGTGTTCAGTCTTCACTGCAGGGCCCAGTGGTGCTTATCACGGTCTGCCAATTCAACTCATTTATACTACTAAATAAAGCTAGAAGATGTAAAATGGGCCCTTGGTTTGTGGTCATATCTTCAAGTGTTTCCACTGCGCACACAACCAAACACGCCAGCAAGTCTATCTAATAATTGCAAAGGTTTGAGAAAAATAATCAATGTTATGCATTTCAGACTAAAATAGTTGACACCTTTCAGCTTTGTCTTGACAGAAGATTTAAAGGAATATGGTCAATAGTTTCCAACCGCATATGTGAGCTTTTTCTCTCACTCTTACATCGGTTGACCTCAAACTGCATGTAAACGGTGAGGGCAGGCTATTTTTAGCTTGCTCTAAAAATAAAGTAGAACGGTCAGCTATGCCCTAGCTCAGATAAGGTTCTCTGAAGTTTGCTTTTCCATTTCAGCTAACCACAGAGTGCAAACATATAGCTAATTTCTGTGTCTCACCAAGATGTTCCATCTGAGTGCATCAGGTCTTAATCAGTTGTGTTTAGGTCAAGGAAAAATAGATTATCATCCTTTGTGAGTCAGATCCTCTCCTCCTATCTGATGTCCAACAGTCTATATGGAAAGTATTCATTCCCATTTGATATATTCCACATTTTGTTGTGATACAGCCTGAATTTAAAATTTATTAAATGTATTTATTTTTCTCACCAATCCACACACAATACTCCGTAATGACAAAGTGAAACATTTAGCAAATGTTTTGAAAATGAAATACAGAAATATGTAATTTATACTGAACAAAAATATAAATGCAACAATTTCAACGATTTTACTGAGTTACAGTTCATATCAGGATATCAGTCAATTGAAATAAATAAATTAGGCCCTGATCTATGGATTTCACATGACTGGGCAGGGGCCCACTTGGGAGCCAGGCCCAGCCAATCAGAATGAGTTTTTCCCCACAAAAAGGGCTTTATTATGGACAGAAATAAGCCTCAGTTTCATCGGCTGGCTGGTCTCAGACGATCCCGCAGGTGAAGAAGCCGGATGTGTATGTCCTGGGCTGGCGTGGTTACACGTGGTCTGCAATTGTCTAAAAAAATGTTTTTGCTTTGTCATCATGGGGTATTGTGTGTAGATTGATGAGGGAATTTCTTTTTAAACCAATTTAAGAATAAAGCTATAACCTAGCCTAATGTGGAAAAAGTAAGGGTTCTGAATACTTTCCTATACTAAATACATGCTGATTGCTACAATCCTGGAAAAAAGTAGTTTGTAATTTTAAGCAGAATATTGATCTTGTGTTTTTTGTGCACCTATGCAGAAATAAAATGTTATTGATATATAAAATGTCAACCCTCCATACACACACCCACACATTGCTTTGTGTCAGGAGGATGTCAGAGCCTTTGGCTTCACAGGAAGCTACTAGAGACATAAAAACCTGTCCTCATCCAGTGAGCCTCTGTCTTGTTTCTATCTACCCTTTGGACACATCTGCTTAAATGGAGTAGTCGCCTGAGCAACAGAGCAGAGGAGTGAGACGTTATTCTCTTTCAATAAGGTGAGCAAGTTTTCAGTTTTAGTTTATAACCCACTAACATACTATGGAAGCAACTTGTATTGCATTTACACTAATTACAAGTTATTCCACTGGTAAGTATACTGTTCTAAGGCCTGTGTATTGTAAAGTGCACCCAGCTCTTTTATTTCTTCAGAGTTAATGTTTAGATACTAATGAATATGTATGTGTAAGGCTTGTCATATATTTTTTTTCATGGAAACTTCATGTTGGGGAAATGATGGTTTCTGGTTGTGGTCATTTCTCTTCCTGTGTCATCTTGTTTTAGTTGGCCATATGGCAAGAGAAGATACATGACACTACACTTCTTTCTGTCTCTCAGCCTATAGAGCCATACAGACATATACTGTAGCTAGAGAACAGCTGGTCATGGGGAATTGCACCGTCAAAGGTCGATCCAATATGCCAACCCTTGAGAATCCAACTGAACCCGCACTGTCAGGTAATACTAAACGCCCAGCTTCCTCCATAGGTCTTCTGAATTCTTGAATTTGTTAACCTAATCTAAAATCATCAACCAGCCAGCGTGAATGCTGATTGCAACTATTAAAACCATTCTTCCTTTTTAGACAATAACAGGCCCATGGTGGTGTCCCTTTATGACTTCCCCTCCCAAGATCCCTTGGAATCCAGCATCCGCATGGGGGAGAGGCTCACTGTGTTATCAGAGTACGTGGCATACACGCATGGAGCTGTACATATACAGTGGTGTCTGAAATTATTGACACCCTTGATAAAGATGAGTAAAAGTTACTGCATCAAATAAAGTATTCAAATAATGATTCATATTTTATGCAACAAAAAATTTAAATTATATTGTTTTAGAATAATACAATTGCTCAGAGTGGTGGTTTGTTTGTGTTGAAATGAGAATGCATAAGCAGAAAATAACCCCGTACCTACTGTAAAATATGGTGGTGGATCTTTAATGTTATGAGGCTATTTTACTTCCACTGGTCCTGGGGCCCTTGTTAAGGTCAACGGCATCATGAACTTTACCCAGTACATTTTAGCCAAAAACCTGGTTGCATCTGCCAGGAGGCTGATACTGCAAGTGGATCTTCCAGCAAAACAATAGCCCCAATAATACATGAAAATCCACAAAGAATTTGTTAATTGGCCACAAAATCAACATTTTGCAAAGGCCATCTCAGTCTCTGGACTTGAAACCCATTGAAAACCTGTGGTTTGAATTGAAGAGATTTAAATTGAAGAGGACATTCCATAAACGCAGATTAAGGATATCAAGAATCTGGAAAGATTCTGTATGGAGGAATGGTCTGAAATTGCTCCCAATGTGTTCTCCTGCTCATAAAATATTTTAGAAAAAGTCTCAGTATTGTTATCCTCCCAAGGCCGTTATCCTCGAAAGGTATTAAAAACAGGGGTATCAATAATTTTTAAACCTACCTTTTTGAGAAAATATTGTATTACTTGTTGAACAAAATCTATTTCTCTGAGCAATTGTATTAGTATAAAATATTATAATTTTCCAACTTTTTGGAGTATACAATATTGCTCAGTATTTATTTATTTTATACAGTCCTTTTTGCTCATCTTTATCAATGGCGTCAATCATTTCTGACCCTATTGTATGTGATAGTTTGTGATAGTTTAGTTGAATGCACTGACTGACCTCTTTATTTGCAGTGATGGGGATTTTTGGATGGTGCGATCCACAACAACAGGCAATGAGAGTTACATCCCCAGCCACTACACTGCCAAAGTAATAAACAGGTAAGATACCTACTACTTATTCTCAAGTATTACTTCTGACTGTCACAGCTGTTTACACATCAGTGAATGTCATTAGAGGGTGGGAATTGGAATGTATCAATTTGAAAGAGCAATACTGTAGATGTTCTCTCGCTCTGAATGACATCATCAATGTCCTAATTATGTCACTCCTCCCCCAGTGGGGGATGATGGCACCAGTAGTTACAGTGGAGTTTCCTAGCAGGGTGGAGAGGAGTGAAAAATATAATGTACTATCTTATTTGTCTTCTGATAGTGAATATTTTATATTTCTCATCCATCTTTAATCAGGTGGCAGTATAATGGCATCAGCAGGTTAAATGCAGAGGAGCTGCTGCTGATGCCACACAATTACACAGGGGCTTTCCTGATACGACAGAGTCAGACAAACACAGGTGAGTCCATGTTTATGGCTTAGGGCTCGTTTAATTAAATTCATTTTACTGAATGTTATGTCAAGTTTTTTTTAAAGTTTGCTATAAGTACAACAACTAGCCTAGGACTTGTGCACTGTTTCATTGCTGTAGCGTGACAAGAGTCTTGTGTTATTTTTGGTCACAGACACCTACTCGCTCTCGGTCCTTGGGAGGACCGACTCCTCGTACATGGGCACAGTGAAACACTACCACATCCGTCGCCTCCAAAACGGC
The DNA here is from genome assembly GCF_045679555.1 of Salvelinus alpinus. Taxonomy (NCBI): domain Eukaryota; kingdom Metazoa; phylum Chordata; class Actinopteri; order Salmoniformes; family Salmonidae; genus Salvelinus; species Salvelinus alpinus. The sequence goes on along the minus strand of NC_092097.1, from coordinate 15,373,618 downwards.
TGGTTCTACATCTCCCCCAGCCTCACCTTCTACACCCTGGGCCAATTGGTGGAACACTACTCTGGTGGGTACAAGCCCATCGACGGGCTCAAATGCATTATTATTACAGCACAGTTCTTACTCTGGTATGCAAAGAGGGTGGACTGTATGGTACTACTGGAATAAGTTGTTTGGGTAGAGAATGTTCTAAACATTTGGAAACATGTCTATCCACAGAGTCAGCAGATGGGTTGTGCTGTTTACTGAGGGAGCCTTGCATCATCCAAGGCTCAAACAATACTACTATGACTAGACCGTACCCCAAAGCTATCAGGAGGCCCACCCTCAACTGGAAGGATGTAGACAGGTGGGGCACATTCCTAAATCCTCCATCTACCATACTTTGTGTCCCAAGTGATCTACACACTACTTATTTGACTATTTGTCAGTGTGATATGACGTGTCATGCTATAGCTATGCAATTAACTGCATTGTAATTCACATTGTAAGATGATGCATATACTGGTGGTAGTTATATCACATTCCATGTGCCTGCCTCTGTCTTCCCAGCTCAATGATCTTCAGTACGGGCAGAGTGGATTCAGAGGACACTCTGGTGAGCAAGGGGCTGAGGGAGGCCATGAGCTCATACCTCTACATGACAGAGGCCAGCTGCCAGGACTGTGGCAAACACTGGGATACCTGATGAGAGGGAAGACTGAGAGTAAAATAATAATACATAATACTGTCTGGTCTGTCGCTGTCGCTGGACAACGGTACTAGGCCAGAAAGGGTGACCTAAACAAAAGCATAGAGGAAGTTAAAAAGAAGTAAGCCTACCATTTACAACCACAATGAAAAAATGAAAACTACAAGCACAATTCATGTCTTGATGGTCAAATGTGGGTTTGGGTTCAGGTAGCCACAAGGAGCCGTGTTACTTGGCACTTCTAATGCTACTGGTTCTTGTTCTCAAGAGCACATTTCACAAGGTGAAACTAATGATTTATATATATATATATATATATACACACACTAGATGACTGACAGGGGGTGCACCTCCATCTTGTCACTCCCCCACCCTTGCAAAAAATATTTTGGAAGTTATAGAAATGCATGTATTAATGTCTACATTAATTTTTGCCATGTTTATTCTATTACGGACACCTTAATGCATACTATTACATTATATGATGTGAGCTAAACATAAACATTTAAAATACAAATATATATAAAAACATACTTTCTTAAAGTATAACTTGTTGAAAGTACTAATGTTACTGTCCCCACTACAACAACAAACACTTAAATATGTGTAATTGTGTTCTTGAAATATTTAATTGAAAAACTGTAGAATTCCATTAATTCCTATGGAGCAGGGTTTCTCAAACTCGGTTTTAGTTTTTTTCCCTGTCACTAAACAGCTGATTCAAAACCCAAAGCTTGATGGTGAGTTGGTTATTTGAATCAGCTGTCTAGTGCTAGGGCAAAAAAATCTAAAGCTGCACCCAGGGGGGGTCTAAGACCGAGTTTGGGAAACTGCTCCTTCTGGGGAGTGACAATATGGACGACCAGTGGCTTTAAAGGTTCTTATTGGCCAATACATAGTATCAGCAATCCAGGGTTTATATACATTGGATGGAACTCAGAGGTCTTATGATGTGAGGAGTAGCTCTTCCTTTCAGCTCATGGAAGGTTTCATACTGTTTGTCCACACAGAAACACCTATGTATTGGTCTATTTTGAACAAAGAAGGAAGATCACTGAAATACAATAATGTTGTATCTGGACTATGAATGTTTGTATGAATGAAATGCCATGTCTGAGTAAAGGACGTCACGCTGCTTGCATAACAAGAATAAATTCCTCCCGATTCGGCCCATACCTGGCGCGAACTTGGGACTTCTGCCTTGCTAGCACACGTGACCACCCTTCTGAAGCATCTTTCCACTCGACGCCATGCGAAAAGCTAGCGCAAATGGAGACACTTAAGGCTGAGGAGTACATTTCACACATCGCCATATAACTTGAAACTAACTCAGACGTTTTTACCAGAATATGGCTGCGGGTGATAATGAGTAATAAATAAATAGTTCTGAGTGACTGTTTTGTTTCATTGGTTTCTTATCATGGCCAACCTCTTAATTATAAAAACAAGATCATCAAAACATACAAGACAATGGATGCTGTAGTTCTCTCACATCTGGGCCACAAAGAGAAAGCATCTCATGTCAAAACCATTTTCAAATCCTACCACTAGATACCGCTAGATACATGGGAATATTTTTGTATCAACCATAGCTCGCTAAATCCACAGAACTTCCTGCTTAGAACTGTTCGGGAAAAAGAAATAATGGCGACGCTTCTGGGGTCTGAGTCCCCTTGGACTGGAGGAAAACGAAGCAGTCGCAATATCATTGCAAAGATCACACACAGTCAGATCGCAGGCCAGGGTTTCAGCAGAGGGACACAGGTAAGACAACTTGTGCGATGTCTTGGCAATGAAGGTATCTGAAAAGGGGGAGGACGACTCAAGCCTGGCTGGGATTGCGTTTGGTAACCCTGCTGAGAGCTAGCTAACGTTAGCATATATATGGAAGCTAGCTAGCTGTTTATCAGACTTTCTGGTTAGTTGGCTAACATTAGCTGTCTATGCTACAGAATAATGTGATCATTTCGCTATATGACAAAGTCGGAATACACCCGCAAATTAGCTACTTACAATAAAATGACAGCCGACAACCTTCATGTAGCCTGCACTTGTTAGCGCTTTTGTTGATTAAGATAAAAATGTTGCTAGTATATTTACGCGAACCTTTTTTTTTTTAGCTGTAGCTAACGTAAGTAGTTAGCTATCTTTGGTATTATCGTATGTTTGTCTGTTCCCATCCATGACGTTACATGCAATTGGTATCTGTAGTTAGTTGTATTACTCAATGTTGTTATATTAGCGAGCTACCTAACATTTGATGACTTTGCGAAACGGAAAGAGTGCGCCACTGCTGCTAGCTCAGTTTGGCTATCAGTTAGCTAATGCTAACTAGCTTGGTTTTAAATTTGATCAGCAAATTGGGAGCAAATTAGCCATTGAATTTTGACAGGATGTTTTTTACCTGCTAGATAGAACAATCGCGAAATAACTTGAAACAACACGCGTGATTACATAACGTTAACGACACCAGCCCCCAACTACTTTCGTTTCCATAAATGGGTGCCGCCCATCTGTGACTGGTCACGGCTCAGTCATTATACTGCTAACAGGTATTTTACCTAACTAGCTACCTGTTTTTGCTCATGTGAGCCTCCCATTACTAGCCGGATAAATAAACCTTACAGGGGCAAAAACCTTTCTCTTTCATGCACTGTTGAAAAATCTACGGCACCTTTTTTGCAAATAGTCTTCTGGAAATGGTCAGTGGTGGAAAAAGTACCCAATGTTTATACTTGAGTAAAAGTAAAGATACCTTAAAAGAAAATGACTCAAGTAAAAGTCACCCAGTAAAATACTACTTGAGTAAAAGCCTAATATTATTTAGTTTTAAATGTACTTCAGTATCAAAAGTAAAAGTAAAATAATTTAAAATTTGTTATATTAAGTAAACCAAACCATTTACGGATAGCCAGGGACACAGTTCAAAACTCAGACACAATTTACAAACGATGAATTTGTGTTTAGTGAGTCCGCCAGATAAGAGGCAGTAGGAATGACCAGTGATGTTCTCTTGATAAGTGCGTGATTTAGACAATTTTCCTGTCCTGCTAAGCATTCAAAATGTAACGAGTACTTTTGGGTGTCAGGGAAAATGTAAGGAGTAAAAAGGTGGAGTAAAAGTTGTCAAAAATATAAATGGTAAAGTACAGATACCCCAAAAAACGACTTAGGAAGTATTTTTTACTTAAGTACTTTACACCACTGGAAATTATACATTATGCAGTCATTCATGTGTGTATACAAATGGCTGCAGTAGACTAGATGGTGGTGATTTTAAAACAAACCTCTTGAATTATACATTTAACATGAAGAGCTACCTTGTGCATGCTGAGGATGTCTATCCTAGAATTACCCTCTGACTCCCTGCCCTTCTTCTATGGAGATCATGGCAGTCCGCAAACAAATGTTTACAGTGCATGCCACCACCTACTGTGCTGGAATGTACGCTCAATCATGATCTGCCCAATTCTGTACTACCAATGAAAATAAAATCCAAAACCAAATAAATCCCTACTAACTTCTACCACACCCTCCCAAAAAAACCTTCCCTACCCCATTAAACTTTATCTATATCATGCTGAAACACTCCACCCTTAGGATTGTTCAGCATGTCAACAATCATTTCAACAGTAACATCTATTACCCCCAATATTTCTTTTGCCGTCTCCACAATAATCTTCAACTTGGCATTTCTGCTTTCAAAACAAATGTTATTTGTCTAATGCCCCGAATACAACCGGTGTAGACCTGACCCTGAAATGCTTAAATACAAGCACTTAACCAACAATGCAGAATTTTTTATTTTATATATATATAAGAAAATATTTGCTTAAAAAAATGTTTATTATTATAACACAATAAAAAAACAAGAACGAGACTATATACAGGGGGTAACGGTACCGAGTCAATGTGCGGGGGTACAGGTTAGTTGAGGTAATTTAGGTAATATGTACATAAAGGTAGGGGTAAAGTGACTGCATAAATAATAAACAGCGAGTAGCAGCAGTGTAAAAAAGGGGGTCAATGCAAATTCTCCGGGTAGCCATTTGATTAACTGTTTAGCAGTCTTATGGCTTGGGGATAAAACAACAACCCGAGTCGTATTGATAACCTTACCAATAATAGCTATGAAGTCAACTCATAAGCGCAATATTTCTGAACATGCAATGGGGACGGGACAAATTCTCTGATATTGAAACTAAGGAATGTACTTTTCAAGGCAACCTCAGACCTCAGCAGCACTGATAAGCTTTTACTACTTTGCCTCATTCCATTCTTGTGAAATGTGGCCTGCTTAACTCACTGCCAACTTGCCGTAAAGAATAGAAAAGGCCTATGTGTTGCCCCACCGATTCCAATAAAAAGTCTCAAATGGCAGTTTGAGCCACATTCCTCTCAAAGTTTCAGTAATAATTGAGTTATGAGAACTGAAAGTTATATTGTGCTCCATTTGTGAGGAGCATTTGGGCATGATTTGGAATGACTTCTGACTTAACTGGTGCCAGAAGATGGTCTCTGCAACTGGAATTTGGAGGGGATGTGATTATTTTGCACTAACATCTAAGACCTAGGCTTTTATTAAATCTGTCTGAGGTTGTGTGGGTGTGCGGAGGGTAGGGTAAAATGATCAACTGTCAGTGTTCTTGTGACACGGGAACATACTGGAGACATTTTCTAAGCTCTTGCATATTTCCTGTATTCACCACTCATTCGTTGTGTTCCAGCTCCCAGAGGCTCTGCTCCAGGAGAGAGATAAGAGGGCCAAATGGCACGGCATCCCTGAGCTGCTGCAGAAGCTCCATGAGAGCAGCCATCCTAACAGTGACCTCTCCCACACACACAGTGTACTAAAGGTACCCAGATAATATATACACCACAACATCAACAAAGCGCAGTCTCCTAGGCTATAGGAGCTGACTGAATGTGTATAGTTTACTCTTAAGATTAAGGCCTAATTATCCGTTATTTTTAACAGGAACTATCATCCCTACTTTCCATGGAGGCAATGTCTTTTGTCACAGAAGACAGGAAGAGTGCTCAAGAATCCACCTTTCCCAACACATACACCTTTGACCTCTTTGGTGGAGTAGATGTATGTTTACATACTGTTTATTATGCTCTTGTTACTAGTTTGTTCTGTGCTGTGATGGAAAGTAATCAATGATCAGTTTGAATGTCTTGAATCAGCCATGTCACCTCATACTGCAGTGTATCAGTGCCTTCTGAGATATTATCAGGCGACGTTTGTTCATTGCATTCTTTTTTTCTCGTCCCTTCGAAGCTGCTTGTAGAGATCTTGATGAGGCCTACACTCACTATGCAGAAGAAGAAACCTCAAAGTAAGCAGTAACACTTAGGTCTGATATAATTTCTCTCTGAAGGCTGCACTTTTGACATAAAGGACCGTTGCTATTCATGTCTGTGTCTCTTGTCCCTGCAGTGAATGATGACTTGGTCAAGGACTGCCTCAGTGTTCTTTATAACTGCTGTATATGTGTAAGTACCCTCGCCGCAGACCATCACTTCATATGCAAAAAAAAAAAGGACTCGTCATGTCTGCTTTTTCCTCTATAAACATTCATTAATCGTCAAATCTCTCCCCAAATTTTCTCAGACGGAAGGGGTTACAAAGAGCCTTGCAGCCAGAGACGACTTTGTCCTGTTTCTCTTCACCTTGATGACGAACAAGAAGACATTTCTACAGACTGCCACTTTAATCGAGGATATTCTCGGCGTCAAGAAGGTCAGAGCAACTTCACGGCAAAATCTTTTTATATTATTTTAATTTATACTAATATTGTTCACACAGAGTATGAGGGTTTGCTCTAGGTAGAGATTTGGTGTCCATGATCATGTTATGCCGATGGTGATCCATTTGTTTGGTCCTGCTCTTCTCTCTGCCCCAGGACATGATCCAGTTGGAGGGGATTCCTAACCTGTCTGGTCTGGTCCAGAGCTTCGACCAGCAGCAGCTGGCTAACTTCTGTCGCATCCTCTCTGTCACCATCTCAGAACCCGACGTGAGAAATGATGACAAACACACCCTGCTGGCCAAGAATGCACAGCAGAAACGCAACGCAAGCCCCTCACGTGCAGAGGTCAATCAAGGTAGGACAGGGATACGGGAACACACTGGAGAAATTAGATTTTATTCTCACTATTTAGCTCAATTACCCTTTCTTAGGCTCTTGTTAAAGTATTGGTTTGATTCGTCTGTTCATTTGTAGTATTCATTTAAATTCGATACCCTTATTCTGTCCAAAAGTTTTCTCGTCGGTGCTCAACCTAAAACTATTGTAGAGTAACGTTACATGATCAGTTAATGAGCCCACCCTGCCTCCCTGTTCCCAGTTACCCTCCTGAACATCCCGGGCTTCATCGAGCGCCTGTGTAAGCTGGCCACCAGGAAGGTGTCTGAGGCCACCGGGGCGTCTAACTTCCTGCAGGAACTGGAGGACTGGTACACGTGGCTGGACAACGCCTTGGTGCTGGACGCCCTCATGCAGATGGCCACGGAGGAGGCTGAGCACAGCAGCACAGGTCAGCATCCTCTCTCCTCCTGCTCTGTACCACTGCCTTAAACATCAGTTATCACTGAAAAGGTCTAACATTAGATGCACCATTCTGCCTGTGAAATGTTTATTTATTGTACTATACAGAAATATCCTGGACATCTCGGTTGTCACCTACCCTTGTACCTCTGTACTATCTATAAACATTTCTTCTCATTTTTTTTTTTTTTACATCCTGTTGTCTGCTCCACAGAGTCATCAGATGAGAGTTCGATGGCCACCAGCCCTCTGAGGCACCGTCTGCCCCAGTCCATGAAGATCGTCCATGAGATCATGTACAAGGTGGAGGTGCTCTACGTGCTCTGTGTGCTGCTAATGGGCCGTCAGAGGAACCAGGTGAGGGGCTGGGGGACAGAGCAGACGCCTCACCTAATACAGGACAGGGCTCTCTGGTGTAGGCACTCCTGTGCTCTTGCGTGTATTTGACCACCTGATCCGTCTTCCTCAGGTACACAAGATGTTAGCAGAGTTCCGTCTGATCCCAGGTCTCAACAACCTGTTTGACAAGCTGATCTGGAGGAAGTACACCTCTTCCGATCACGTGGTGCATGGCCAGAATGAGAACTGTGACTGCAGTCCGGTAAGCAGTGCACTCGTCTCTCACTGAGCTGTCCCTGGACATGATCAGTGGCTTTTTCTAGGATTCTCACTCTGGGTTCATATTACCATTGCTGTGTTATAACATTTGCAATATCAATCACACTGATTCTGTCCTTCCCTCAGGAAATATCCTTCAAGATCCAGTTTCTGAGGCTTCTCCAGAGCTTCAGTGACCACCACGAGTGAGTAACCTTCAAACAGTCTGTTTGATCAAAAGTTCCCCGTTAGCTTCACTTGAGTTTATCAAAGAACATTTTCTTTATTTCAGGAACAAGTACCTTCTTCTGAACAGTCAGGAGCTGAACGAGCTGAGTGCCATTTCTCTGAAGGCCAACATACCGGAGGTGGAGGCCTTAGTCAATACAGACAGGTATGCATCCTAAATGTAACCTTTATTTAACTAGGCAAGTCAGTTGAGAACAAATTCTTATTTACAATGACGGCATACCCCGGCCAAACCCAGACGATGCTGGGCCAATTGTGCGCCGCCCTATGGGACTCCCAATCACGGCCGGATGTGATACAGCCTGGATTTGTCCCATCATCTACTTCCACCTTTTTGACTCCACCCTCAATACGTCACACTACAGTGCAAAAGAGGCATCATGTTCTCTGAAACCTCAAATGCAATACCATATTGTGTGTCCTAAATCTGTTGTGAGTGATTCACACACTAATGCACTCTCCCTGTCTCCTTGTGCTCCTGCAGGAGTCTAGTGTGCGATGGGAAGAAGGGTCTCCTCACACGTCTGCTCGCCGTCATGAAGAGGGAGCCTCCAGACTCCTCCTTTAGGTTCTGGCAGGCCAGGGCAGTGGAGAGTTTCCTCCGTGGAGCCACCTCCTATGCGGACCAGATGTTTCTGCTGAAGAGGGGGCTGCTAGAACACATCCTGTTCTGCATCATAGACAGTGGCTGTAAGTCCAGAGACGTCCTGCAGAGCTACTTTGACCTGCTGGGGGAACTCATGAAGTTCAACATCGACGCCTTCAAGAGGTTCAACAAATATGTCAGCACAGACGACAAGGTGAAACCCTTAGCGAGTAGCAACCCCCCCCCCCCCCTCCAATGTGAGAGGAACCTGTCAGTCCTTTTAATCGTCCCATGAAATAATGCAAAATAGATTCTTATAGTCATATATAAGTAATCTCAATGTACCCAAGTTTTTGCGATGTGTATGTTCTATAATGCTGTGTCCCATCCCTCTGTTCGGCTCGGCTGCAGTTCCAGACCTTCATGACCCAGATCAACAGTTCCCTGGTGGACTCCAACATGCTGGTGCGCTGCATCGTCCTGTCCCTCGACCGCTTCGAGAGCCAGACAGAGGACGTGAAAGGTAAGCTGCACTGTCTATTCCCATAGTAAGTGAATGGAACGATGAGAGAGGGTCACATGTAGGATCTCAAGCTGCCGATGTTGGAATGAATTCAAGCTTTGAGTGCATTATAATGGTGCTGTTCCTGATGTAATTGTTGCTGGGTGTGGTCCTGCAGTGGTGGAGGTGCTGTCTGAATGCTGTCTGCTGTCCTACATGGCCCGGGTGGAGAACAGGCTATCCTTCCTCTTCAGGCTGGTCAATGTCATCAACGTGCAGACTCTCACACAGGTCTCTTTAACACCAGACAAACCCACACCTCTGTACCTCTCTTTCAGGATAAGAGGAATGTGTCCTCAGTTTGTTAGGGTTTGAGGTTGTTGTTCTCCAACATCTGGCGCTGACATGTCCCCCTCTGCCCTGCCCATCCCCTGGCCCAGGAGAATGTGAGCTGTCTGAACACCAGCCTGGTGGTCCTGATGCTGGCGAGGAGGCGGGGTAAACTTCCCTTCTACCTCAACACATTGAGAGAGAAGGAGTATGCAGAGAAATACCCTGGCTGCCTGCTAAACAACTTCCACAACCTGTTGCGCTTCTGGCAGCGCCACTACCTCAACAAGGACAAGGACAGCACCTGTCTGGAGAACGTGAGTGTCCTTGCCCTGCTCTGTCCCAAACAAGGGAAAACCAGATTTATTTTCTTCAAAAGATATTATGCAGGGATGCAAACTTACTGCTTCTTGGCGATATTCACAGTTTTGATCTCAAAATAGGTAATTCACATGAATTGTGTAGATCCGTAAATAAAAAGTATGTTTGGGGGGGGTCTGGCAAAGTACGCAGAGTGTGTCACCCATTGAGCTATAAAAGAGAGGTGCGAACAGAATCTCAATTGCATACTCCTCACGTCCTCTCTCCTCGCCTCCTTCTCAAAACCCATTGGAGGAGAAGGTCAGAGGGGAGGGAACTCTGGCTTTCACATCCATTGGGGTTTGAGGAGCGAGGAGTATGCAATTGAGGTTCTCCCACTGTGTGCTCACTAACGTTACCTTCTCTGGCGGCTGAGTCATCATCCACTCCACCCAACAAACTTTGTTCCTGACTGGGAAATTTGGAATGCAACTTGAGGTAAGCAACCTGTGTTCGAAATAATGCTATGGTTATATTTGATACATGCAACTATAATTTGCTTATGTTCAGGGCTGTGACGGTCACAAAATTTCGTCAGCCGGTGATTGTCAAGCGAATAACTGCCGGTCTCACGGTAATTGACCGTTAATTAGCATAAACACATTTAGCATCTCCTGGCGTCCACAACTACAAGCCACTGATGCAGACCTTTGGAACATCTACATTTGAAAAAGTATAATAAATCCATGTAATATAGCCTACACCTTCACAATAAATCCATGATTTATTTTAGACAGGTCTAAAGAAACATGATATGAAGAAAATGTAATCTATTTCAGAATAACAGAATATCATACTTGAGTTAGCCTGATCTGGCTATGCCATATGGCTGTTGGCTACACTAGTTCATTTAGCAGACAAGATTTTCTTTGAATTCTGTGGCATTATTTTTCTAGTATGAAGAATACAATTGAACAAAGCTGAATAAAATAGAAAGGATATTTTCACCAAACAATTTGAGGGAGTGCGCACATGTGGCTATTCTGTGTTGAGCGGTTAACAAAGAAATAGGTATTCCTATATGCTTAATTTAGAGTTATTAATGTAACTTTAGTTGTTCTACAAACGTTGGGTTATATGTTTTGATTTTTAATACATTGTAAGGCTGCATGATGCGATTCTAATGATGATTTTAAAAAAGGTTGCTTGAAAGGCATGAGCTCTGCTTTGTTTTTTTCACAGACTGTACACAATACATCAGTCTCTCATTCACAATTTGACAAGCACTTGATAATGCCTCATATTTCCCGGTGGCATCCTCTTTGTGTGACCGTAATGCACCCTAAAAAAAATCCATGCCTTTTGTGGCCGTTGTGCCCTTGGGCTAAGTAAAATCATTTATAATGCGCCTCTCCCTGAGTGCTGCATGCGCTGAAGCACCTCTCACTCACATGGCTCTCATCACATGTTCAGGTCTTCCTCGCAGGCTACAAGTGAACAGACACATTGGGACGCAACTGCGTGCATCCTTATCCAATTCCGAGGTGCATATTGAAGAACTGTACACATTTACATTTCGTCATCCAACCAGATGAGTAGGCCTAACGAACAGCAAAAGCACTAGCCTATGTCAATCTACTATCCCCCATAGTACAAAAGTTGACCTATTCTGTGTGAGAAATAAATATTCCAAACATAGTCTGGGACAGTAGTGGGATGCGATGGATCCCAAATTAATATAACCACTAGAATCCCAAAACTTTTTTATGCAATGAGGCTGACGCAACAGATCAGAACGTTTAGCTTAAAATGTTGATAAACTATTAGGCTATTTCTTCCCATTATAAGTGCAGTAATGCGCACGCAGCAGTAGGTTATAAGCGGGAATGTTCCATTAGCGGGAAAACACCATTATCAAAAGTGACCGTAAATGCAATTATGCATGTAATGCTTTTATTATAAAGGTGCATTTTTTTGGTGAAAATTATCTTCCCCAAACTTGAAACTCACACGCCAGTTAAGCTCTACAACCCTTGTAAAGAGGATTAATGTGCTTAATTTTAAGAAGTTATTTGGCCACTTTAGTTGTGATACAAACCTTATTAGAACATATTTAGGCCTATGGGCTAGGCTACATGATGTGTGCGACTATGATTCAAAAAAGTTGCAAAAAAAGGCATTGTTTCTTGTTCGCATTGTTCGCTTGGGCATTATTCACAAGTGATAATATAGAATTCACATGTGATCAGACTTCTTGATTTAATTTTGTCTTTACATATACTAAATAATATATGTGTGAAATTTGTTTTGATTTAGAATTGACCATTTATCATGCACCTGTCAAAAATGTTGGGGGAAAAATACATCTATGCACTTAAATTGCGAATGGAGGACACATTTCCCCGTGGTTTATTTTCATGCCAGTCAGGTAGGCTATACTCCTGTTGTAAAGAGAAGCAATGTACTTAATATTAGGAAAGTTAAGAAATAAATATAGTAGGCCTAGCCTATAGAAAGCTGATGGGATCCTCCTATTTTTAATAGAGCCAATCACTGTGTTTTCTCACGCAATTCCATAGCCTATAGAAATGTTGCGCAACATGAGATCATGGGCCCTCATGAAGTGTTAGATTAGATTTTCGATTACATTTGCATTGATGTCAGAGTGATTTAGAGGGACAATAGAGTGCAGAGTACCAGGCAGTTACGAAATTTGGTAGGCTACTAATGAGCATCAGCAGCATCAGAGCTTGGAGAACTGTAATTACCGTGACTAAACGGCCACGTGGAATTTGACTGCCTTCGTGACTCGTAACCGCCGGGGTGGCGGTGATACGATTACTACAAAGCCGTACTTATGTTTCTGTAGCGCAAATTATTACACACAAAGTTATTAACGTTAGCTAGCGAACTACTTTAGCATCTATGCTGACAAGCTAAAATAGAATATCAGAGTTCAGAGTGTGATGTCATATATGTCAAATCGGATAGCTTCATCCAATATCACGTGTGACAGCTGTGAGCAGCCAGTCACATCCCCTAACCAGCCATTAGTCTACTCAGCTGCTCCTCTCCAGACCCGGCGCCAGGATAAAGTGACTAAGGGGGCAGTCGACATTTTTGGGGGTTCGTCAATTCTTTGGGGGGGAGTTCTTGCATTGGAATTTTATATTGAGTTCTGCTTATCACGCTACACCACAATAACCATAAAGTTAAAATGGCGAGACTCTGAGACCATTGATTAAATGATTTTGGAAGTGACAGGTTGGCACAAAATCTGTAGCCCATCTCTGCTGCTTATCACACTAAAGCAAGGCTGTTTTGGTAATGAATATAGGCTACAAGATAAATTAGGGTAAATCACCTATTACCAACAGCCTGTGAATGTTAGCGTGAACACTGCTGTCTTAATAAATGAAGTAGTAGCCTAGTTATTCATGCATGCAAACAAAAATACTGGATAGCAGTTTGGCTCAGTATACTGACAACTGCGAATGCAAACGAATGAATTCAAATAGAACAAAACAGTGGTACCAAGTAGGCCTAGTAAACAATATCAGATTGATAAAAGCATGACACAATCTATATTTAGGCTACTTACATTAACAGTAAACAAAAGGCAAATGATACTACTCCACTGCACGGTTGGAGCTAGGAACACAAGCATTTCACTACACCCGCCATAACATCTGCTAAATATGTGTATGTCATCAATAAAATTTGATTTGAATGGAGATCCAAATAACCAAAACACAGCCTACTACAGTGAGATGCAGCCCTGCACAGCTGGCTTGCCAAATAGGCCTATACATGCCCTCTTCTTCGCTCGTGAATTCAGCAACACGTTGTGATATGGAACTATACACTTATGTGGATTAAATTCGACCCACGGCATCAATTAAACAAGGCCAGCCTACCATAAACATGTTTCCAGAGTATTGAGATTGTTCAAATATGTATTATGTACTTGTTATTCTCTGAAAATATGTAACTTTTGTCACCTTTTTGGGCACTCGCCAGTTTGCGTCCCTGTTATGAGCTCACCCGATCTAGTTGTAGACTGGCTGGCCTGTCATTTAACTAGCCTTTGACTAAACTTTAAATTCAAATCTTGCAAGGTTTAGTGAGGGGCCATTTAGTCAGAGACTAGTTCAATGACACGGAGCTGGGTGCGTCTCGGAAGACGCGGGAGGAGGCCAATCTTCAAATCCTATAAATGTTCTTATGTTTTCATTAGTCGGTGTCCACCACAATTTGTTGGGGTACCGGGCAGGTGCGGCGGTAGTATTTTGTATTTCCTAAGACCGGGGAAAGTTTCACGTTGCGATTTTGCACTACTCCACTTACCATGAATATCCCCTTCTCCTCTTTGGGTAAAAAGTGTGTGTTTTACAAGTCTTAACCCCCTGTTTCCTCTCCCTCAGAGCTCCTGCATCCCTTTTGACTACTGGAAGGAGACAGTGTCAGTGCTGCTGGGCTCAGACAGGACTTCTCTGTGTGCCATAGCCAGCTACATAGACGAGCCCTTCATGGACCTGGACAGGGACCTGCTGGAGGATTAACCCATACAGGCGGGTGTGACTGGGCTGGTGGAGGGGGTAGGGGGTTGCTGGGGTATGGACACCTATCATGAGTGATGACCATGCCAGAAAGCTAGAGCAGGACTGTAACTGTGGCTGGACACAGAGACTCATTGCTATGCTGTCTGTAACTAGGCCAGGAGGCCGTTACTGAAGGAGCGGGGGGGGGGGGGGGGTGATTCTACAATCCTGGCCATCTTCACTCCTCGCTCCATTCTCTTCGGAGGAGAAGGGGCGAGACTGCACCTGTTTGTCTTTCCATCCCAGACCCTACAGTAGAGAGATACATTTCTTGGACCTTGAAATACTCCTATGTTGGTGGTTTGCTTTAGGTGAAATCAAATAGCCTTTTATATATTACATAAATATATTGAAAAATCTATACGTACGATGCAACAAATTAGATAGGATGTATCTATCCATCTAATACAGAAAATGGTTTGTTTTCACTGTGGGGGACTTGTTATACGAGGGGAGGCCCAGAGTGTGTCTGAAGACTAGTCCCCCCTGCGACTCCATGTCTGGGAGCCTAAGAGGGCTGCTCATGACTGGATGCAGAGATGGCATCAGTCTTGTCCAGTGGTCATTTGAATGAATGGCTTCGTCTCTGATCTATATGTGTATGTAGGGCTCTCTCTCTTAGGTGAATCTAGTCGACTGGTACTTGTAGCTTTACTCAGCCCGTCCAGGTAGCTTGTGGATCTGTTAATGGTTTACATTCTATGGGGTCCTATGGTGGATGAGATGGGGCTGGACGGGACCCCTACTCACTTGAAGTCACCAACCCCTTCATGACTTGACCCCAACACAAGGAAACATTTTCCTTTCTGTTTTTCAG
The DNA here is from genome assembly GCF_045679555.1 of Salvelinus alpinus. Classification (NCBI taxonomy): domain Eukaryota; kingdom Metazoa; phylum Chordata; class Actinopteri; order Salmoniformes; family Salmonidae; genus Salvelinus; species Salvelinus alpinus. Next base: position 15,358,394 of record NC_092097.1, on the reverse strand, counting down.
ACATTGTTTTTGTTTTTCATCTTGTTAAGAGAATAGCTTTTAGTTCTAAATAAAGTGTAGATAAAAGGAAGAAAACATTGCACTGTTTGAATTGTTTTGTTTATTTTGATGACCGATGTTTTCATTTTGTATCAGACTTTGTATGCATCAAGTGAAAGGGGGTTTGGCAAAATAATAAACTATGCAGGTTCTAGTATTTAATCCCACTTTCTGTCGCCGACAGCTCTCACAACAGTTCCTTAACCCCTTATCCTTCAACCAACAGCCACGCTGTGCTGCGTCACTTGATTGTTCTCTAGTCGTCCACTTGACTGCTCTTATCTTACCATGAGCCTAGACTTCGACAATCTTGATCTGTCTTTGTGATGATTCTGTGCTTGGTGTCACCTCTAATGTGATTGGCTGAAGGGGGGAATGGGAGTGGTTATATTGCTATGGCTCCTCTGGCTAGAATGTGCTGATGTTGCCGAGGCAATGGATGCTGAGTAAGCATTTAGCAAAAAACGAGTCCAAGAAATTGACCAATGATTGAGCTACCTCATTTTTCAACCCAGCAAGCACCAATTGGATCACTCACAGGGTGTATGTCGAAATGGAACTAATCCTGTTCAAACGTTGTTTTTTTTGCTTTGTACGATCACATGACTGACTGTATGAATCTGTTCACAATTTGGTTTGCCCTAACAGTTGGTATTGCTACATAACCACAGGCTTTCCTACGATGTGTGGTCTCGCACCATTTGGTTTCTTTACCTACCTACACTTCACCACTACTTAATGTGGATGACTTGTGTTCATGTACATCATGGAAGGAGCCTGCAATGTTCATAGGAGTTCTACCGGTGCAGCACCATTTAGGTCATTCTGTGTGTCCAGTCTTCTTCTAGTGTTTGGAACAGAACTGTTGCCATGAGAACTCTGTACATGTTTCACGCTCCCAAAGAGTAATGATTGCCTGTGGAATAGCATATTGTCTGTTTTTGTTTTTTTTGGCATCTGGTGCAGAGTAGATAGCCTACTTTTAAAAAATCTGGTCTTAATTGCTAGATATAACTTTGAAAATCAAACGCAGTACTGTATTTCTATACTATCCCCCATTAACAGCCACCCAGATTTTGTACTGTTGAAACATTGTACATACTGTATATTTGGTTTTGTGCAGATATTCTTCACACTAAGAACTCAGACACTTCAGAAGCAGCCTATATACATTAAATCCAATACAAAAAAAATTGAAAGTCTGACTTTACATTTTTAGTTGATAATTGGTGCTTAATTATTTGAATTTGATTGTATTCCTAGTCTCCTACCCTTCTTACATCAGGTACATTATTTGATGGAATTGTTACGCTGTTCTTTGGCATACATGCCAAGTTAGTATCCTTTGGACTGTGTGTGGTATAACCCAGTCACTGTTATCATTGGAGATGAATAATATAAAGCATATGGTGCGTGTATAGCTAGAGAAATTAGATAAGCAAACCTTTGTTTAATGAAACATGATCAAATAATTTTTGTATTTTGCTTTGGTGATGTTTTAGTGTACATTGGTTTTACCCCCCCCACTCACACACCACTCCTAATCCTGACTCAATCCCCCCTAAAATTCAATTTCACACCTGTTTTCTTAATCTTGTTTAATTTAACAGTCTTGTTTGTGAATTTAATACAATGATAATCCTAATAAATTCTCAACTTTCTCTTGAGTGTGTGCCTGGTGTATTTTGTCACAGTGGTTTTAAGGATGGGACACTGATAATGTGTGGTGGGTGCTTATATTTGTCCTCATGAACATCGGCTGTGTGCAGCAGGCAGCCGTCCTCTTTCCTCTGACCACAGAACATTGGGTGTCATTTTTTTTTTTACATTTCCTGACGATTCCATGCGTTGACCACTACCATCCATTACTCACTGCATCTCCACGTACCACACTGACTGCAGATAGTAATGTGGGTGGTAGGTAGCCTAGCGGTTACAGCGTAACCAAAGAGTCGCTGGTTTGAATACCTGAGCTGACAAGATAAAAAAAAATCTGTCTGTACCCATGAGCAAAGGCACTTGACCTTAATACGCTCCAGAAGCACCGTACTACTATGATCTTGTTAAACATGTGTCCAACTCATTCCACGGAGGGCTGAGTGTCTCACTTTTCACTTCTCCCTTAGTAAGGAACTCCCCTCACCTGGTTGTCTAGGTCTTAATTGAAAGGAAAAAACAAAAACCAGCAGACACTAGGCCAGCGTTTTCCAAACTCAGTACTTGGAACCCCAAGGGGTGCACGTTTTGGTTTTTGCCCTAACACTACACAGCTGATTCAAATTATCAAAGCTTGCTAGTTTGAGAAACCCTGCACTAGGCCCTCCATGGAATGAGCTGACACCTCTGCTGTAAAACAACACCTTTCACTGCACCTATCTGGTGAGACAAATTGTACTATAAATGCTTTTAGAAGTCTTTATTAGATCTGTATTGCACTCCCACAGTCACACCACAACTGTTGCAGCTGGCTGGCTGTGATATCTTTGGTTTGGTAGTTATCCTCTGGATTACTCTGCGAGCTGAAACACACGAGAAACACAGTATGTTTCAGTAACAACCACCGATAATACAGAGGGCATGGGAATAAATACTCCGGAGAAGACCATGTTATGTGATCTATCACAATTTACTGGTATCGTCCATAAAGTGTAGTACTGACCTTGGGCCCTTGGTCCCGAGTGCGAACACGGAGCTTGTTGACAGTGGTCTCGGCCCTCTGCATCGTCCAGTTCATGCTGGATCTTCCTGAACTTGGTCAGATTGGAGTTGGCTTGTTCCTCCTGAGAGGAGAAGACAGAGAGCAGGGAACTAGATCATACCACTGTAGGCCATTTGGAAACAGACCCACATTTCATACAGTAACACAACAGTTGAAATGAGAACTTGAAATGTTGTGGGGGACTTACCGCTTCCTTAGCCTGCCTCTTGTAGCTCTTCACCTTGGCCTGCAGCTTGTCTATGAGCTCCTGAGAACGGGCCAGGTTCTTACTGTCCTCCTGTCTGCAAGGACAAAAACAAACAGCAGAGGGCAGCAAGACGCACTACATCACATCCCAACACCTGACAGGCCAGGCAGCTCTTTCAATAAACAGTACATACAATCATGTGGTATGTTTCAGTACCTGGTAGGTGAGCTCTTTGATCCTCCTCTCATACTTGCGGACTCCCTTCTGGAACTCCTGGCTCCTCTTCTGCTCAGACTCCAGCTCATTCTCCAACTTTTTCACCTGTTGATGGGAGACTATCAGATCACTGATCTACACTCACCGTCCAATATTGGTGAACAACTTTAACCAAGTAAGTGAAGTAGCCTTGCACAAGCCTTGGCTGGAGCAGGTTGCCATTTATTGGGATGTACTGGAGGCAGCTCTGCAGGGTAGTCACTACCTGGCACAGCCACAAAGTCATAAAATCAGATTTTAAACCTAAACAGTAAACACACTTTTAACCTCATGCCTAACCTTAAAATAAGACCAAAAATCAAATTTTTGTTTACATGCATTTTTTCGGTAAATAGCCAAATTTGACTTTGACGCTGGCCCATCTAGTGGAAATTGCTCAGCTCTGCCACCAGGATAAGATTCATCCAAATAAACGCCAACCTGCCGACCTGGAGCGGCTCATAGAAGCAGCAGCTTATCTCCTGTTTCTGTAGCGCGAGGCAGCATGATGTACAAGTACACCCCCTGGATAGAACGCAGGTCCCTTCTCTGTGATCCTCTAATCTCCTCACCCTGTTCTCAGTGGCGTGTTTCTCCTTCTCCACCTTGGTCATGGTGATCTCTATGTCATCGTTGTCTTTCTTCAGCTCAGAACACTCGTCCTCTAGCTTGCATATCTTGGCGAGCACGCAGGCGTTCATCCCCTCCTCGTCCTCCAGCCTCTCCATCATCTCTTTGACCTTGGCCTCCAGCTGGATCTTAGCCTTGATCAGGAGGTCACAGCCGTCCTCCGCGTCCGCCAGGTTTTCCTGCTCCTGCAGGGAGAGAGAGAGGGAGAAATGGGAGGTGACATTGGAGCCCTAATGGTACCATGCTGTAGGAGGTAGTAAATGCGTGCATCGCCGTTAGTCTGTGGGAACTTACTGCCTGCAGCTCCAGAGAGAGCTCATTCTTCTCTTGGATCAGACTGACCTGCTTCTTCTCCAGCTCTTTACGTTTTACCTCTAACTTCTCCAGGGCCTCCTTCAGCCTGGCCAACTCCTCCTTTAGAGTGGCCATCTCCTTCTCTGTGGTGGCGCTCTTTAGCAGAGGCTTGATCTTGAAGAAGAGCATCATCCATTGCCAGTGCTTCACCGTGTTGAAGGCTCGGATGTTCCACTGGATGATCACCAGAGCCTCCCTGGAAACAGGAAGTAAGTAGAGGTCAGATTTAGAGCTTTTTCTGTCTTCTTCCTGTGCTTGACTTGGACTCAACCAGTTTAAGGTGCTCCATCGAGTTCATATGAGCAAGTCCATACCTGACTTATACCCTGACTTAGATGACAAGTGTGGACGTTGGGCCCAGTCTCCTGCTAACCTCACACACATGTTCTGGTCTTGCTCCAAAATGATGAGCTTCTGGACTTCGATCTTTTAAATCTCATCACAGGTTCTAGCTATTCAACTTCAACCATCACCCCATGTTGCTATTTTTAGAGATGTAGAAGACCCCATTTACAGTGCATTTGGGAAGTATTCAGACCCCTTCCCTTTTTCCACATTTTGTTACGTTACAACCTTATTCTAAAATTGATAAAATAATTTTTCAATCTACACACAATACCCCCTAATGACAAAGCAAAAACTGGTTTTTAGACATTTTAGCAAATGTATATTAAAAAAAAAAATGATATCACATTCATCAGATTCTGACATTTTACTCAGTACTTTGTTGAAGCAACTTGGCAGCGATTACAGCCTCAAGTCTTCTTGGGTAGGACATTACAAGCTTGGCACACCTGTATTTGGGGAGTTTCTCCCATTCTTCTCTGCAGATCCTCTCAAGCTCTGTCAGGTTGGATGGGGAGCGTCGCTGCACAGCTATTTCGATCAGGTTCATGTCCGTGCTCTGGCTGGGCCACTCAGACGTTCAGAGACTTGTCCCGAAACCACTCCTGCATTGTCTTGGCTGTGTGCTTAGGGTCGTTGTCCAGTCTGAGGTCCTGAGCACTCTGGAGCAGGTTTTCATCAAGGATCTCTCTGTACTTTGTTCAGTTCATCTTTCCCTCAATCCTGACTAGTCTCTCAATCCGTGCCGCTGAAAAACATCCCCACAGCATGATGCTGCCACCACCATGCTTCACCGTAGGGATGGTGCCAGGTTTCCTCCAGACGTGACACTTGGCATTCAGGCCAAAGTGTTCAATCTTGGTTTCACCAGACCAGAGAATGTCATGGTCTGAAAGTCTTTAGGTGCCTTTTGGTAAACTCCAAGCGGGCTGTCATGTGCTTTTTTACCGAGGAGTGGCCTTTGGCCACTCTACCATAAGGCCTGATTGGTGGAGTGCTGCAGAGATGGTTGTCCTTCTGGAAAATTCTCCCATCTCAACAGAAGAACTCCGGAGCACTGTCAGAATGACCATTGGGTTCTTGGTCACCTACCTGACCAAGGCCCTTCTCCCCCGGTTGCTCAGTTTGGCCGGACGGACAGGTTTAGGAATAGTCTTGGTGGTTCCAAACTTCTTCCATTTAAGAATGATGGAAGCCACTGTGTTCTTGGTGATCTTCAATGCTGCAGACATTTTTGGGTACCCTCTGTGCCTCGACACAATCCTGTCTCGGAGCTCTACGAACAATTCCTTCTACCTCGTGGCTTGGTTTTTGATCTGACATGCACTGTCAATTGCGGGACCTTATATTGATAGGTGGACTCCAATCAAGTTGTAGAAACATCTCAATGATGATCAATGGAAACAGGATGCACCTGAGCTCAATTTTGAGTCTCATAGCAAAGGCTCTGAATACTTATGTAAGGTATTTCTGTTTTACATTTTTTATACATGTTTTGCTTTGTCATTATGGGGTATTGTGTGTAGATTTAATCAATTTTAGAATAAGCAGTAACGTAACAAAATGTGGAAAAACACCCTTATGCTATTGCATTCACAACTGTGCTGAGCCGTCACAGAATTCTGCTGAGTTGGAAATCCTCAGCGCCTATACCTCCTCAGCTGTGTGGCTCAAAGACATTGTTTTTTTCTTCAATTAGAAAATATCAAATTTACGTTGAGGTTTATCTTCATCTTATACTTTGAGGATCTCTCTACCGTTCCTACTAAATGAACAATTACCACACATAAATAAGTAAACTGTATTTTTTGACCAAGTGAAAATGTCTGGTTAGAAATTCACCACAGCTTGTAATTGACCTAGTCTGTCTCATCATAATTATGAGTTCCCTTATTGTTAGGCAAATTAAAGCTGGAATAATTATGCAATCTGGCATCCTTCATGACATGTTTAATGTCTTGGATCAACCAAAGGCTGAAGATTTCCAAAATAAGGATGGCGTCTCACACCCCTAGACATATGCAACTACAATATTTGAAAAAAAGTGCTATCTAGAACCAAAAAGGGTTATAGGAGAACCCTTTGGAGAACCCATTTTGGTTCCAGGTAGAACCCATTTTACAGAGGGTTCTACATGGAACCCAAAAGGATTCTCCAAAGGGTTCTCGCTTTTTTTCAAATAGTGTGGTTGCATATATCTAGGGGTGTGAGTCGCCATCCAGGTAGAACCAAAAATGGTTCTACCTGGAACCAAAAAGGGTTCTCTTATGGGGACAGCTGAAGAATCCTTTTAGATACAAGACATTTTTGCAACCTGGTCAGGCACTGCCTGTCAGAGTTGTGAATGTGTGCCTGAGTGAGTACAGGGCCATGGTCAGGCAGGGTGTCGGGGGTAGCAGAGTGAATGGGGAGGTGGCTGTGGTATGAGTATGATTGCATTTCTGACATGACTCCATGCTCTGCCTCTCAAAGGTGAGTGTCTATGTGTTTATTTAGAAACTAAAGCTCTCTATCAAACAGCAGGCTTTAATCATCTGTCACCCGCCACATATTCCATCTATGTGCTTACTTAGAACTGCAGGCGCCTGGGACAAAAGAGGCCAAGGGCCACGGGGCAGGCGGGGGGGTTGTATTTTTAGGGTGGGCCCTAGCAGCTGCCACTTTGCACATGTCGCCACCTGGCTCTAAGGACACCGTCAGCATTGTTTAATTTAGGGAGAGCAGAGAGGGGAGAGGGGCCGGGACGGGTGGGGAGGAGTGTGTGTGAGGGAGGTAATGGGGTCAATATTACCGTGGGGGCCACACACATGCAGGGTAACCATACATGGACAAGCACACGCCTCACACACGCCGCTAACATTGCCCTTGCATACCACACATACTAGACCATTCAACTGGCGGCCCGCGGGCCAGATCCAGCCCGTGTATGAATTTATACTCGCCCTTTGATCAATTCTGAACATTTAATAAAAGTTCTGCAAAAAATTCCCTGCACAATTTTGACGTTCAGTACCAAAACGACAAGCACTATAGTGGTTGTCTATAGTGTTGTTTCTAGCATTTTCTAGAGGTTTCTAGCACCTCTGGCGTGTTGATTTATTTTTTCGTCATATGAATTTGGATCTAGCCTCAGTTTAAGCTACAAAATATTATGACCCCATTCCTGAAAGCTCTGACTCCAAGGAACACGTATGTACGTGCATTCTGTTTCCCTCTCTGAGACTCGTAGGACTCGTTAGAAGGGAGTGTGACTCAAAGTGCACCTAATGACAAAGGGAAATGAATTCAAAGCATACTTCCTTCCGACTGGAATTTGGCAGTACCTGATTTGACATGTTTTGTGTTATTTATTGGGATGCTTAGTTTTGGTGAGCGAGCGTTGCTCCTTTTCCTTTTCAATGATGATCAAATTCGGGGGTTGCACCTCGACTCACGTTGGTTGAGCGCCTCCTCCTCCTTTCCTAACTACTTTTAGTGACGTTTCATTTGAAGAAATGATTTATTGGTGGTTGTGCGTTGCTTTTTTACAGTTCTTCCAAAGAATGTGGAAATTGTCTGGCCCCCCTGCAATAAACCTTTTTTTACATCTGGCCCGCATAAGAATATAGTTGAATAGCCCTGTACTACACCATGGGAGCGTGCACAAAGTTATAATATATCACAAACTGAAAGGGAGCAACTGATCATATTACTATTGAACCTGTTGGAGGAAGCAACTGGTGGAGGAGTTGGTTTGTTTATACTGATGTCTTTATCTTACTATGAATGATTCCAAAAAAATGCCATGATAAAATCTCTCTGGGTTTAAATGTTGACCAAATACTCTCAGATCATAAGTACACCTGACTTCATTTAGGTACTCTACTAGAGCACTTGAAAGGATCAAATCAAATGAAGCCATGGTCCCTTACTTCCTGGTCATCATATTCTGGAGCTCCATCCTCATGATCTTGCCTCGGCTGACAGCCTGGAGCAGCGTGAGGACCTTGGCCAGACACTCATCCCTCATCTCCTCCAGCAGCCCCACCTTAAAGAACACCTACAGGAGGAGAACACCCAGTCAGGAAGATCAAATGCAACTTAATTTGCCTGTAGACAAAATGTGTGTTAATGTGATTCATTGACAAAACATGTAAATGTAAAGCCTCAGCCTCCTACCTTGGTGTGTCCAAATTTGTACTGGTTGTGGTCAATATCTAGGGACCAGAGCCGTTTCTCTGTTTCTTTCCTGCTGTCCACAAACGTATCATCGGGGAAGGCATGTGGGTTCAGGATGTGATAGCTGTTAGTAAAAAACATCAACATTGTATTGTATGATTGTATGATTAATTCCAAATGTCTTTTTTTATGTGTGTGTTGTGGGAATGAACGTGTGTTATCACACTCACCGCTGTTTGAACTCTGCGTATATGATACGGTTAGGAAATCCCTTCCTGCATATCCTAATGCCCTCCAGCACACCATTACAGCGAAGCTGGTGCAGCACCATGAAGAAATCCATGATCCCTGCAGAGGACCGGGGGAGAGGAGGTAATCAATCAGAGTAGAGGATGCTCTCTGGAGCACTTACAGTAAACAAGATGTTCCTCAGATTTCCTTGGCACTCAGACTCCCTTGGATCTCAGTTGAATGTTGTACTGTGGCGTACCTGGGGTCTTGGTCTTGTTGGGGATAAGGCAACGCACAAAGTGTGGCTGAGTGCAGCGAAGGTTAGTCATCAGCTTGTTCAGGTTCTCCTGCAGACAGAGAAGCACACATAACGGATGGAGAAAATGAAAACCTAAGCTAGCATTGACGATGGGAATGTTGCTCAATGTAGGTTCAGTGTTTACAACATCAGCAAATATCTAAGTTATTGCAGCAGTTTATGAAAACAAATTCTCCCTCACTCTTTCAGTTATGGTGCACAGCTGTAGCTCTTCCATTGACTTCAGGGAGGATACAGTATGTGATGTTTATGAGAATGGAGCCAGCACAGACTTAAAGTGATGTTCATGTGATCATTTCCCTAAACATCACTGCAAGTCTTAACTGTCTCCTTCTCAGCACAGGATAGATGATCTCTCAATGTTGATGCAGCTTCACTGCCTAACTAGCTATATCCTTTCTGTTTGTTTATTACACCTTAATGACTTGTATAGTTTTACTGTCTACTACAGTAGATAAAGTATAATCCAGCTGGATCACATTAGATTAGCTTGTGATATTGTCAATTTAGCCAGCATTTTGTTGATAGAGTAAATTGTCACTCTCACCTCATACAGCTGTGACATGGTCTGGAAAGAGGCAGCCTTCTTCCTCTTCTCCTTTCCTCCAGTCTTTTGGTCTGAGTCAGAGCCAACATAGTTTTCATAGAGGCACGACAGCATCTTGTTGGAGGACTTCTGGAAGCCCACCACCACCGTCTCATTCAACAGGTCTTTGTTTTTGTCCAGCCACCCAATGACGTTGTATGGTACCTGGAGTGTCAGGATGAAGTCAACCGTTAACATACTTTCTCGATCATATTTTCACATACACTACACGATAATTAGGAGGACACATCGTTTTCTGGAAAGAGGGGTATAGAAAGGAGATATCACAATACTTTCAAATCCTGCTCGGTTTTGAGTGAATATCACCAAGGATTTTGATGGATTGAGAAGCTCATGTGGCTAAAAGTTGCTGCCAAAAAAATCCTAATGAAAGTTGTAGGTGAAAAATGAAATGTTTGTTTCCTTTTTTACTTTCTGTGTTGTATATATATTCATGATTGTCAAGTTATTGGTTTGTTTCAATTGTATTGTAATATTATACCATTCATACATACACCACTCCAGCGTAGTGCATCAGCTCAAAGTGGGCCTCATACTTGCACTTCTTATCGGGCCGCGGTTTCTGGAAGTTAGCTGACTTTCCAATGTGGTTGTCGTACATCTTGGCTTCAAAGCTGTTGTCTGTAGCCTTGGGGAACATGCACTCCTCTTCAAGGATGGACATGATCCCCAGAGGCAGAAGAAACAAAGCTCAACTAAACATACATGTAGTGAATCTGAAATGGATCATGCAATCAAATATAATACAATACATACAACAAATTCTGCAGGAACAAACACACATGCAGGATCCTATCATGAAACATATTAGCAAGCGAACACATCATTGGGTTCAATACCTCATCCGATGTGGGAAGTTCTTGTTCATTTCTAATGTTAATGCTAAGTCTTTGAGAAGTGGTAGCTCCCCATACCTTCTCTATGAGGTCAATGCCAGCCTGTAGGTCGAGTCCGAAGTCTATAAAGGTCCACTCAATAACCTCCTGTTCGTACTCCTCCTGCTCCAGGATGAACATGTGGTGGTTGAAATACTGTTGCAGTTTCTCATTGGTGAAGTTGAGGCATAGCTGCTCAAAGCTGTTGAGCTGAAATGAAAGAGGGACAGGGGTTCGGAATAAGCATATCGAGTGGAATAAGCACTTCAGATTTTAGTCTTGTGAAATGAAGCTGAAAAAGAATGTTGATATTTACAGACCACACACCAAAAAATTGGTTTAAGATCCAGGAAGAGAGTGAATTAAAACATTCTGTGAAAATTGTTGTGAGGAAAGACTTACATCAAAGATCTCAAAGCCAGCTATATCCAGCACTCCGATAAAGAACTGGCGAGGCAGGGATTTGTACAGGGTCTTGTTGATGCGTCCCACCAGCCATTTGAACATACATATACATATCGTAAGTGGCTTTGGCCAGAGCTCCGACGGAATAGTTAACCTACAACACACACACACACACACACACACACACACACACACACACACACACACACACACACACACACACACACACACACACACACACACACACACACACACACACACACACACACACACACACACAGGTCACACAACTGTCATTCACATGGATAACACTCTGTTGCTTGGATACCAGTTTCTAGAGTCTGCTGAATATATTGATCAATAGAGGATTAAGAAGCTATCCCTGTAGACATGCTCAGCACTGAGCTAAATGAACACACATTAAGCTGAATTCACTTCAAGACAACTGAATATTTGTAGCTGTACAGATGATGTTGAGTGCTGTGTCCTGACTGTGCGGTGGTGAGTCCTCACCTGTTCGACGCTCTGTCCCTTCACCACATACTCGTTCCCCACCTTCACCCTAAGGTGCAGGAGCCCCTTGACGAGGTCAGCTGAACTGACTCCCATCAGGTAGGAGGCTTTGTCAGCACCTGGACAAACACACAGGACATATACATGATGAAAAACATGCATAACACACTTGGTTGGAGGCTACAATGAAATTGGTCCTGATCTGCTCTTGCTTATTAGTCTTAGACAGTCTACTTTTATGCAAAATCTCAAATTGGTAGTCCCCCTTACTTTCAGTGCCATCATTCTCTGCCTGCTCCTCGCGCTGGTTCTGCTTGAACTTCATGTTCCCGAAGTGCATGATTGCTCCCACTATCTTATAGCAGCCATACTTCTCATCAGGAGTGAACCCCAGGATGTCCATGGCATTCTGTGGAGAAACCAGGGAAAGTGATGTCATGACTCACCAAGGCTGATCAATGGAGCAAGTACATTTGACAAATTCCTTACTGATAGTTGGTCTAGCAGTAAGGAATAGCAGAGTAAGAGCTCTTACATCGGTGGCCATGAGCTCCCCTCCATCGTCCATGTTCTCCACATTGGTCACGCCATGAGATCAGAAGTGGTAGTCGTACGGGTTGGTGGACACCAGCAGTATGTCTGTGGTGGAGACAATTTTTGTCAATCAAAACCCATGGGTCACCTAACACTAACACTTTCTGGGTAGTATTGAATTTGATCCTAATTTACCTAGAAGTTCTGGTTTCTCCTGGGACATGATCTGGTAGTAGATATGGTAGCTTCTCTCCAGGCTGCTGAAATATCACTCTGGATTTTTCCAGAAGATCTAAAGGAGAGAAAGAATGGGCATATCTTTAATTTCACCACACCCTGAAAATTCTGTTTTAGAGAAACTTGTGTGCAGAGTTTTGCTCTTTATGCAGATGTTATGAGCTCATCCCATTTTGCTTTTTGATGGTACTCACATATATCAATATGTGCAGAGGCTAGTTTCCCTGTGGGCCCAAAGTGGATCCTGATGAACTTGCCCTGTAGGAGTGGTGCAGAGTAAACAGTAACAATCACATAAAGCAGATGGAGTATAATCAACCAACTAATTTATGCTATTGCCATCCATTTTTCAAAAGCTTTCATTCATTTTGTATACTCACAAAACGGTACGAGTTGTCGTTCCTCAGCGTTTTGGCATTGCCAAATGCCTCCATGGCGGGGTTAGCCTCAATGATCTGGTCCTCCAAGGTGCCCTAGCAGAGAAGCAAGACAAGTACAGGACTAACACTGAGTCCCAACTAGACAGAACTGCTTTTGGGGATCACGCTGGAGTTGATCAAGCCTGGCCTGAGAACAATACAAAATATATTTTACATATTTCTGAGCACCTCCAAGACGTATGATACTTACTAATGGTCTTGTTACTTAAGACAACATGATTTATACCTATAAATATGCACATTTTCGAACAAAACATAAATGTATTGTATAACATGATGTTATAAGACTGTCATCTGATGAAGTTGTTCAAAGGTTAGTGATTCATTTTATCTCTATTTGTGGGTTTTGTGAAAGCTACCTTTGCAGTGGAAAAATGGCGGTGTGTTTTTGGCTATTGTGGTGAGCTAACATAAATATATATTGTGTTTTCGCTGTAAAACATTTTAAAAATCGGACATGTTGGCTGGATTCACAAGATGTTTATCTTTCATTTGCTGTATTGGACTTGTGATTTCATGAAATTATATTATATGATATCGCTGTGGCGCTAGGCTAGACTAGTCAGCGTTTCTGATGAGAATGATCCCGTCTCCGGGATGGGTAGTCCAGAAAGGTTAAGACAAACATGAAAATAGGAAGGTTGGTCAGGGAGGATGGATGTGCGTAATCTGTGACAGTCTAGCACAGGGGTTCTCAAACCTTTTAGGGACCGGGACCCCATTTGTGATAGAAAATTAATCAGGGACCCCCTCATAATCCGAACATAACTCAAGTGAGATAGAACTGGCATACAAAGAGTTTTACTTTTACTTTGGCAGTACATAGCCGGACAAACCAAGTCTCAGACCTATGGAAGGAACATTTTAAAGGCCCGCCACTTAGCAACAGAGAGAAAATGTTGCAGTTTTCAAGCGAATTTCCAGCATTTCTGCACATTTTGTCAAGTGTCAGAGATATTTTGTTGTTGCAGCTTTAAAGATAATATCCTGCAATTCAACATGTTTTTCCATGAGGCAGAGAGAATACTTTGCAGTTATTAAGCTTAAATTAGAGTGCTTTTATGCTTAAAAAAACACATTTTGGGCAATACAAGAAGTAATAAGTTGAAAATTGTTATATTTGGTGGAGTACTGTGGAAACCAATATCCCTGTGAGCTTCCCAGGCCCATGTTGCCCAGTGTTAAGAACATAAATTGTAGATTAATATTACAAAGTATTGTATTACACCCTCTAAACTTATTCTACCAATCCCTTGGCCAACATGTGTTTAATCTGTTGTTGTTAGTAATAATCATAATGTTTTATATATATACAATGCATTAGGAAAGTATTCAGACCCCTTAACTTTTTCCACAATTTGTTACGTTACAGCCTTATTCTAATTTTTTTTAATTTTTTTATCCTCATCAATCTACATACAATACCCCATAATGACAAAGCAAAAACTGTTTTTTATAAATGTTTGTGAATGTATTAAATAAAACTTAAATATGACATTTACATAAGTATTCAGACCCTTTACTCAGTACTTTGTTGAAGCACCTTTGGCAGCGATTACAGCCTCAAGTCTTCTTTGGTATGACGCTACAAGCTTGGCACACCTGTATTTGGGGAGTTTCTCCCATTCTTCTCTGCAGATCCTCTCAAGCTCTGTCAGGTTGGATGGGGAGCGTCGCTGCACAGCTATTTTCAGGTCTCTCCAGAGATGTTCGATCGGGTTCATGTCTGGGTTCTGGCTGGGCCACTCAAGGACATTCAGAGACTTGTCCCAAAGCCACTCCTGTGTTGTCTTGGCTGTGTGCTTAGGGTCGTTGTCCTATTGGAAGGTGAACCTTCGTCCCAGCCTAAGCTCCTGAGCACTCTGGTTTTCATCAAGGATCTCTCTGTACCTTGCTCCGTTCATCTTTCCCTCAATCCTGACTAGTCTCCCAGTCCCTGCCGCTGAAAAACATCCCCACAGTGATGGTGCCATGTTTCCTCCAGATGTGACGCTTGGCATTCAGGCTAAAGAGTTCAATCTTGGTTTCATCAGACCAGATAATCTTGTTTCTCATGGTCTGAGAGTCCTTTGAGGACCTTTTGGCAAACTCCAAGCGGGCTGTCATGTCCTTTTTACTGAGGAGTGGCTTCCGTCTGGCCACTCTAACATAAAGGCCTGTTTGGTGGAGTGCTACAGAGATGGTTGTCCTTTTGGAAGGTTCTCCCATCTCCACAGAGGAACTCTGGAGCTCTGTCAGAGTGACCATCGGGTTCTTGGTCACCTCCCTGACCAAGGACATTCTCCCCTGATTGCTCAGTTTGGCCGGGAGGCCAACTTCTTCCATTTAAGAATGATGGAGGCCACTGTGTTCTTGGGACCTTCAATGCTGCAGAAATGTTTTAGTACCCTTCCCCAGATCTGTGCCTCAACACAATCCTTTCTCGGAGCTCTACGGACAATTCCTTTTACCTCAAGGCATGGTTTTTGCTCTGACATGCACTGTCAACTGTGAGACCTTATTTAGACAGATGTGTGCCTTTCCAAATCATGTCCAATCAATTGAATTTACCACAGGTGAACTCCAATCAAGTTGTAGAAACATCTCAAGAATGATCAATGGAAACAGGATGCAGCTGAGCTCAATTTCGAGTCTCATACCAAAGGGTCTGAATACTTACATATATAAAGTATTTCTGTTTTAACCTTTTTATACATTTGCAAAAATTTCTTAAAACCTGTTTTTGCATTGTCATTATAGGGCATTGTGTGTAGATTGATGAGGAAAAATAATAATATAATCAAGTTTAGAATAAGGCTGTAACGTAACAAAATGTGGGAAAAGGGAAGGGGTCTGAATGCTTTCCGAATGCACTGTATATATTTTGAGATCTGGCCGCGGACCCCACATTGAGAACCCCTGGTCTAGCAATCCAAAGTTTGCATGTTCGAGTTGCGTCGGGGATAACTGTATAACTTTAGCTAACCCTTCCCCTGACCCTTACTTTAAACGTAACCCAATTCGCCTAACCTGCTTCGTAAATTCACCTAACCTTTTGTTGTTTTAGTTCTCTTAACCTTTGTCTTAGTTACCTTAACCGCCAATGTAAATTCTCCCGTAATTCTCTTTTGTTGTTATGACGCAACAAGCAACTTGGTCTCAGAGGTGAAAAATTCTATATGTCCTCTAAGATGTATAAGTTACATCATCCAATCCGTATGCTATTGTACGATAAGCTGTATGATACGTCATCAAATTTGTAGGATATTGTACGACCGCTATTCCATTCATAATGTAACATAACGTAACATATCATACTAAATGGAGTATCACAGATTTACATACAGATAAGAATTGCCCTGAGACCACATTGGTTGATCATGATGTAATTTACTTACCCCTGTTTTGGTTGCAGGACCCTGTTTTGAGGGAAGAGGTTGAGATCATTGTAAATCTATTATGCTCTTTCTGAACTCTTTCACAGTCAATAAAGAAAATTACAGCAACATTTCATATACTGAGGAGGTAGACAATGATACAATTTAGTGCTGAATAATATGTTTCTTCTAAAGTAAATAAAGAAACTTTGTGTCTAGAGAGAAATAATGGAGTGCATATTGAGCAACAAGGACAAAAAATGTAGAAAAATTTTAACGAGGAAAATCTAAATGAAAAATCTAAATGGGATTGAGAGGAAAATCTAAATGGTGGAGCAGTAACGGGTGTTAATAACAACATAACGTTTCAAAAAGGAAAGATATAAGACTTGAATGAATGAAAAAAATAAAGATAAAAAAATGAGAAAGAGAACAAGCAGTAACAAAAGAGGGCTGCATACATGACAAACATGGGTAGACTTTGAGCCACAAAGGACAGTAAAAATGTATATTAACATTCACTGTTTTGATGCTGAATGACGGAATATGACCAAGAAGTCATAAAGGGAAAGGGTAAACATTTAGCGAGTCCCAAACACCCCCCAAAAAATTAAAAGGGGGTGGGAAAAAATCTGGAATGCCATATTGGCCTTACTCCTTTTTTAGCAGCTGCTTCCCCAAGAGCTGCTACAATGGCAAAATACTAAATGAAACGTTTCGTGTTGACAGTTTTGCCAGCACCGGATTCTCTGCTATAGGAGTGTGGGACAAGTATAGATAAGAAAGGAAATGTGTAGATAAAACAGGTAGAAAATGCACAAATCAAGAAAATTTTACTATAAACTGCAGCCAAGCACAAAATACCAGAATGTTCTCGCTGAAAGAAAAAATTGTACCAAAATCTTTAGCCCCCCCAAAAAACAACTCCTGTTTCGACATCTTGAGTTATAGCACAAAACAGAAATAGAACATTGTTTTATATACACACTTTAAAACAGTGGCTGTGTTTGGACGGCCTAGAATACATTATGATTGCTCATACAAAGACAAGGCCAACGTCACAAGTTGTTCTTCTTGTTTTTGCTAGCAGTGTATGAAACAACAGCAGACGGTAGGGTATCACAGTGATTAGAGCACAGTTTTCTGAGATGGATTTGGGTTTTTACTTACGTGATGAGCATGGACTGATTCACGCGATCTGTGTAGATATCATAAAGAGTGAACTGTTAGAAAAGGCTTGTGTAATAGTAGTAGTACTACGTCAACTTGTATTTTGGTGAAGCTCTACTTAAGTCACGTTATATTCCATTACTGTCTGGAGTTTGTGTGCACTATCATGACTTCTAGTGGCAAGCATCAGGTTTCTGACAACATGGAGGAGTGTGAGTATTATTTGTGCTGAGTGACTCAGCATGTCATTGTAGGCGTTGTCTGAGATGGCGTAGACGTGGGGCGGGACCTCTGCGCGGCGCTTGCCTTTGTAGGCAGTGACAACAGGGGAGATGTAGACAGGCAGCCATTTGCATGGTTCACTGTCACACAGAACAGCCCAGAGTAGGTCTGTGGAGAGAGAGTTGAATAAGCCAATTCATCATACTTGGGCTACAGTTTCAACACATCTGACATACTGTTTAATCAAGTTGTTCCCCAAAAGACCCAACTGAGCAATAATAGAAGGATGAGGGGCACTAACTGACAGTCTCATTTCATATGGCCTAAAAACAGACTGACTTGTGGTTCTGGCTACTCAGGGATCCCAGGAAGTGCATGGAACAACTGTCCCACCCCGCCATTGCCCCTGTGGGGTCACTCACGTAGATCATCCATGCGGCGTAGCGCCTGCGCAGGTTGAAGAGCACAGAGGCATCGTTGAGGTGTGTCAGCATGGCCATATCCTCTATCCTGTCAAACGTAGGAGGATTTATCTGCTGGATGTCCGCCTGCTTCACTGTACGAGACTAGAGTTAGGGAGAGGAAGGAGGAAGAGGCGTCAGTGAGACTGGGGCCTTGGGCAAGGAAAACTGTGGGCATATATATTCTGGTTCTGTTGTCATATCATATTCAGTCACTACAAACCTATATTCCATGTTATTCTTAAAAATGATTCATAATAAGGTATCAGAATAAATGATTATATTATATTTATTATGAGTATTTAATTATTTTATTTAGTATTTAACTATCTATAAACACTTGCAAAGAAATGACCCACTGGGAACAGATGCCAGTTCAACGTCTAGTTTTGATTTACATTTAGTTGAGTTGTCAACTAACGTGAATTCAAAGTGAAATCAACAAAACAATACATGTTATTTGACTTAGGTTAAAAGGTGGGTGACAAATATACGAAATTCCCTTATGTTGATGACTTTTTGCAAATCCAATCAGTTTTCCCACATTGATTCAACGTCATCACATATATATACTTATTAAAGACGTGGAAACAACGTTGATTCAACCAGTTTTTGCACAGTGAGGAGGTAATGTAGTCATATTTTCTAAACCTGAGTAAATGGTTGTGTCAAATCCCTGAGCGCAGCACTCACCCTTCTATCTTTGGTCTCAACGATGACTTGGTCTCCGTTGAGCTCCTTGATCTTAACCTCAATGTAAGCCTCCTTTTCGTCTGGAACCCATGCTCGCTTTTTACCATCAAACGCGATGGTCTTCGCAGTCAGCAACTCCAGGTCAGTTTTGCATAGAAAAGGACCAGCCTCTCCGAACTCATTCGCATCAAAGCGGGACATGACCGCAATGGCAACTCCACACGCCGACGAAGCACCGGCAGGACAGACGATTTCTCAAACTCCTTGGAAAAGAGAGGAACATTTACTTTGCATTCTTTTGTTTTCTTATTACGGTTCACATTTAAGTGAGTCAACTTTTTCCTCATTCATAAAAAATTAAGTTTGGACAAACGTAGGAATGAAACATGACCAAACCAAAAACGCACTCAAAGAACAACATTTACGATTCGTGCGTAATGTAGTGAGTAAATCCATTCTTGACAATAGAAGACAGCACAGTTTAGGCAGCACAGAAATAGCAAGATACATTTTTCAGCAAGAATTAAAAAAATTATTGTATAAAAAACCACACATGGGTATGGCACCGGTGCGTAAAGGCGTGTAATGATGTAAAAACCCAAAACCAGACGAGTTGTAAACTGACCTCAAAACAGGGTCCTGCAACGGGATAACTATTTGGAACAGTGTGTGCGCTTTATATTGTCTTTCTCAAGGTCACAGTCAGAGTAGCTTAGTCCCTAATTAGCATATACCACCTCCTCCATCGCCTATTGGTTGTGACCGCGTGTCTCAATTGACACAAAAGGAAAGCAAGGTTTTTATCTCAAGCTGACTATTTTTACAGTAACAATTTATGTAGGGTACACATTGTGAAGGGGTAAACATAATTATAATACGATTGAACTGCTTTTATAAACTTTGGTGTCACTCAGCTGTGGAACCACTATCTAGTCGACAACCATGCAGAATGACAATATGTAATTGCCTCTAACTAGACTGAAACACAATACATTTCACTGATAAGCCGTTTAAGTTGCCCACGAATTTGTAAACATAAGGGGTTTAAAAAGTTAAAATACCGTTGTGAGCAGATAGGTCTATAAAGTGTCATCCTGAAATATATTCTAAATAACTGTCTTATTACACAAGGGTTAACTAATAGTTTACTATTAAATAGTTTATTCACAATTATTTACAGTTATTATTGCCTGTGAATGCAATTGTCCGGTATATTTTACAAAATACTTCACACTTATCCATTATATGTAGTAGCTTATTAAATCTATTTGTTGACACTAAAACCTGTCTAGTGTCACTTTTGTCCTCAATGAAAATACCAAGTGTTATGTTATTCTCTATAATAAAAGTTCCTGAAAAGCTCAAGTCTGCACAGCGCAACAGGAAGTGAATGAGATGCCCATGTGCTCACTCTGTCCCTCAGTAATTGCCCAGGCGGCTTCTTTGTTGTGAGGAGCCAACAGGGGTGTCTGCCATTGTGTGTGGCCACAGGAGGATGCAACCTTAGAAGAGATTATTTCAGGAGCCCGTCTATGTGACATTAAACATGCTCTATAAATACATCACACAATATTAATAGAGACAAACGGCTCTGTGTTTGAACATGGTGGCGGACAGTACATCTACATTCTCTACGTGGAAGATACTGACACACTGAAGATGTTTGAGCAATGTATTGATGAAATAGCAAAGCAGTAATATTTTGGTAACAAGTTATATTGGTGTTCTGTCATAATGTCTCCACAAGGTGGTCATAAATGACTTATGCAAAGATAATGGCACATTGCCAGTACTCCATATTGTGAAAGTGAAATATCTCAACTCCTGAGAACTCTACTGTGCTAAATGTAAAAGGAAAACTACTAGTGTGCTTTAGTCTATGAACGTTATGAGTCTTATTATTAGGACGGTGCCTCTCAAATTCTGGCCCCAGTGGACCTGACCTTCAGTCCAGAGGAGCAGAGGAGGAGATGGTGCCTTGTATGAGTGCATAGAGGGGGGTGGGTTCAAAGTGTCCCAGAATAGACAAAGCCAGAGTCCAGCATTCCTGATTGAAAGATTCACTGTTGGAAAGATCTATTGTTGAACAGGCACAGTAGCACATTTTCATGTTCCAGTGCTGTAGCCACAGCAGTACAGAAGCAGTGGCCGAAATGCAATTGCGATTCATTTGTAATTTCCTCAGCTGAAGAGACAGTACAAACAGAGAGAAGACACAAATTAGAGGGTTATAATGTTCGGTAACACTTTATTTGAAGGGTCCATTATAAACCATTCATAAGGCATTAATAAATTGTGTGTTCATAATTTATTAATCCTTACTGCTACATTAATAAACCATTTACTAGTCATTAGTAAAGTATTTTTGCAGTCCCTAATCTAAAGTGAGTGCTATTTGTACTTTAAAATGAATACTTTATAAATGTTTTGATTGACCAGTGTAATTTCTCACAAAAAGATGGGCATGCCATTGGACATTAGACATTCCTGCAGTACCTGGTAAAAGATTAATCACACAACACAGGATGTTTAAGGAACTACATACACATACAGTTGAAGTCGGACGTTTACATACACCTTAGCCAAATACATTTAAACTCAGTTTTTCACAATTCCTGACATTTAATCCTAGTAAAAATTCCCTGTCTTAGGTCAGTTAGGATCACTACTGTCACGTTCTGACCATAGTTCTTGTGTGTTTTGCTTGTTTTAGTGTTGGTCAGGACGTGAGCTGGGTGGGCATTCTATGTTGTGTGTCTTGTTTGTCCGTTTCTATGTTTGGCCTAATATGGTTCTCAATCAGAGGCAGATGTTTTGTGTTGTCTCTGATTGGGAATCATATATAGGTGGCTTGTTTTGTGTTGGGGATTGTGGGTGGTTGTTTCCTGTCTCTGTGTTTTCTCTGCACCAGATAGGGCTGTTTCGGTTTGCCACGTTTGTTATTTTGTTAGTTGTAAGTGTTCACAGTTTCGTCTTGTTTATTAAAGTCATGTTGAACACGAGCTACGCTGCGTCTTGGTCCGATCCCTGCTACACCTCCTCTTCAGACGAAGAGGAGGAAGGCTGCCGTTACAGAACCACCCACCAATCTCGGACCAAGCAGCGTAGCAACGGGCAGCAGCAGCAGCAGCAGCGGCCCATTACACAGGACTCCTGGACATGGGAGGAAATTCTGGAGGGAAAAGGACACTGGGCTAACATTGGAGAATATCGCCGCTCTCGTGAAGAGATGGAGGCAGCTAAAGCCCAGGAGCGGTGGTATGAGGAGGCAGCACGGAAGCGTGGCTGGAAGCCCGAGAAGAAACCCCAAAAATGTATTGGGGGGGGGGATAAAGAGGAGTGTGGCGAAGTCAGGTAGGAAACCTGCGCCCACTTCCTGTGCTTACCGTGGAGAGCGGGAGTACGGGCAGACACCGTGTTATGCGGAAAAGCGCACGGTGTCTCCTGTACGTGTGCTTAGCCCGGTGCGGTACATTCCAGCTCCACGTATCGGCCGGGCTAGAGTGGGCATCGAGCCAGGTGCCATGAAGCCGGCTCAACGCGTCTGGTCTCTAGTGCGTCTCCTCGGGCCGGCATACATGGCACCAGCCTTACGCATGGTGTCCCCGGTCCGCCAACACAGCCCAGTGCGGGTTATTCCACCTCCCCGCACTGGTCGGGCTACGGGGGGCATTAATAAACCAGGTAAGGTTGGGCAGGCTCGGTGCTTAAGAGCTCCTGTACGCCTTCACGGTCCGGTCTATCCGGCGCCACCTCCCCGCCCCAGCCCAGTACCAACAGTGCCTACACCACGCACCAGGCTTCCGGTGCATCTCCAGAACCCTGTTCCTCCTCCACGCACTCTCCCTGTGGTGCGTGTCTCCAGCCCAGTACCTCCAGATCCGGCACCACGCACCAAGCCTACTGTGCGTATCCAGAGCCCTGTACGCACTGTTCCTTCTCCCCGCACTCGCCCTGAGGTGCGTGCCCTCAGCCCGGTACCACCATGCCGGTACCACGCACCAGGCCTATAGTGCGCCTCGAGAGTCCAGTGTGCCCTGTTCCTGCTCCCCGCACTAGCCTTGAGGTGCGTGTCTCCAGTCCGGTACCACCAGTTCCGGCACCACGCACCAGGCCTACTGTGCGCCTCAGCAGGTCAGAGTCGGCCGTCTGTCCAACGCCGCCTGCACTGCCTGCCTGCCCAGCGCCGTCTGAGCTGCCTGCCTGCCCAGCGCCGTCGGAGCTGCTTGCCTGCCCAGCGCCGTCGGAGCTGCCTGCCTGCCCAGCGCCATCTGAGCTGCCTGCCTGCCCAGCGCCATCTGAGCTGCCTGCCTGCCCAGCGCCATCTGAGCCCCCCGTCTGTCCCGAGCCATCAGAGCCGCCCGTCTGTCCCGAGCCATCAGAGCCGCCCGTCAGTCAGGAGCCGCTAGAGCCGCCCGTCAGTCAGGAGCCGCCAGAGCCGCCCGCCAGTCAGGAGCTGCCAGAGCCGCCCGCCAGTCAGGAGCTGCCAGAGCCGCCCGCCAGTCAGGAGCTGCCAGAGCCGCCCGCCAGTCATGAGCTGCCTGCCAGTCATGAGCTGCCTGCCAGTCATGAGCTGCCCTCCAGTCATGAGCTGCCTTCCAGTCATGAGCTGCCCTCCAGTCATGAGCTGCCCTCCAGTCATGAGCTGCCCCTCAGTCCGGAGCTGCCCCTCAGTCCGGAGCTGCCATTAGTCCGGAGCTGCCCTCCAGTCCAGAGCTGCCTCTCTGTCCGGAGCTGCCCTTCAGTCCGGAGCTGCCCTTCAGTCCGGAGCTGCCTCTCTGTCCTGAGCTACCTCTCTGTCCTGAGCTACCTCTCTGTCCTGAGCTACCTCTCTGTCCTGAGCTACCTCTCTGTCCTGAGCTACCTCTCTGTCCTGAGCTGTCTCCTCAATCTAGTGGGGACCTTGGTGAAGATTCCTAGGCCAAGGTCGTGGGCGAGGGTCGCCACTCAAAGGACGCTAAGGAGGGGGACAAAGACAATGGTGGAGTGGTGGCCTCGTCCTGCGCCGGAGCCGCCACCGCGGACAGATGCCCACCCAGACCCTCCCCTTGAGGTTTAGGGGGTGCGTTCGGAGTCCGCACCTCAGGAGGGGGGTACTGTCACGTTCTGACCATAGTTCTTGTGTGTTTTGCTTGTTTTAGTGTTGGTCAGGACGTGAGCTGGGTGGGCATTCTATGTTGTGTGTCTTGTTTGTCCGTTTCTATGTTTGGCCTAATATGGTTCTCAATCAGAGGCAGATGTTTTGTGTTGTCTCTGATTGGGAATCATATATAGGTGGCTTTTTTTGTGTTGAGGATTGTGGGTGGTTGTTTCCTGTCTCTGTGTTTTCTCTGCACCAGATAGGGCTGTTTCGGTTTGCCACGTTTGTTATTTTGTTAGTTGTAAGTGTTCACAGTTTCGTCTTGTTTATTAAAGTCATTTTGAACACGAGCTACGCTGCGTCTTGGTCCGATCCCTGCTACACCTCCTCTTCAGACGAAGAGGAGGAAGGCTGCCGTTACAACTACTCTATTTAAATCATGTGAAATGTCAGAATAATAGTAGAGAGAATGATTTATTTCAGCTTTTATTTCTTTCATCACATTCCCAGTGGGTCAGAAGTTTACATACACTCAATTAGTATTTGGTAGCATTGCCTTTAAATTGTTTAACTTGGGTCAAACGTTTCAGGTAGCCTTCCACAAGCTTCCCACAATAAGTTGGGTGAATTTTGGCCCATTCCTCCTGACAGAGCTGGTGTAACTGAGTCAGGTTTGTAGGCCTCCTTGCTCGCACAAGCTTTTTCAGTTCTGCCCACAAATTTTCCTATTTCCTCCAAACATAACAATGGTCATTATGGCCAAACAGTTCTATTTTTGTTTCATCAGACCAGAGGACATTTCTCCAAAAAGTATGATCTTTGTCCCCATGTGCAGTTGCAAACCGTAGTCTGGCTTTTTTTATGGCAGTTATGGAGCAGTGGCTTCTTCCTTGCTGAGCGGCCTTTCAGGTTATGGCGATATAGAACTTGTTTTACTGTGGATATAGATACTTTTGTACCTTTTTCCTCCAGCATCTTCACAAGGTCCTTTGCTGTTGTTCTGGGATTGATTTGCACTTTTCGCACCAAAGTACATTCATCTCTAGGAGACAGACCGCGTCTCATTCCTAAGCGGTATGACGGCTGCGTGGTCCCATGGTTTGTATACTTGCGTGCTATTGTTTGTACAGATGAACGTGGTACCTTCAGGCGTTTGGAAATTGCCCCCAAGGATGAACCAAACTTGTGTACAATTTTTTTTTCTCAGGTCTTGGCTGATTTCTTTTGATTTTCCCATGATGTCAAGCAAAGAGGCACTGAGTTTGAAGGTAGACCTTGAAATACATCCACAGGTACACCTCCAATTGACTCAAATGATGTCAATTAGCCTATCAGAAGCTTCTAAAGCCATTACATATTTTTCAGGAATTTTCCAAGCTGTTAAAAGGCACAGTCAACTTAGTGTATGTAAACTTCTGACCCACTGGAATTGTGATACAGTGAATTACAAGTGAAATAATCTGTCTGTAAACAAATTGTTGGAAAAATTACTTGTGTCATGCACAAAGTAGATGTCCTAACCGACTTACTAAAACTATAGTTTGTTAACAAGAAATTTGTGGAGTGGCTGAAAAACAAGTTTTAATGACTCCAACCTAAGTGTATGTAAACTTCCGACTTCAACAGTATGTGAATAATTAGCTTACTAACATTTACAAATGTGGGAGTGATGATTAATAAATGGTGAGCAAATGCTTTGTAAATGCTTTATAAGTGTTCTTATGTGTTAGAGTGCAGGACTCAATAGTGACGATAGGGGAAAACAATGTCCTACATGGAAATCTTGGTTTAAGAGGCAGCCATCTTCGTTAATGGCATTATCTCCTGCCGTGGCATGGCGGGAGGTGTTGCGTTGATGGCTGAAACGTTCTTGGGCATCAGTTAGATATAGCAGGCCAGAGCTATTTCAGGACAAGGGGCACTTCAGAGTAGTGGTGGCTGTGTTATGTACTGTGTCACTTGCTCTGCAGTTAAAAAAGCTGACATGCCGATAACACATGAGAAAAAGTCCACCAGTGTTGCTTTAAAATAAATCCACACTGTAGTGTGTGATCTCACTGATCATCCCTAAAGCTAAAACCTCATTTGGACGCCTTTCCTTCCAGTTCTCTGCTGCCTGCGACTGGAACGAATTGCAAAAATCTCTGAAGTTGGAGACTTTTATCTCCCTCAACAACTTTAAAAATCTGCTATCCGAGCAGCTAACCGATCGCTGCAGCTGTACATAGTCCATCTGTAAACTACCCACCCAATTTACCTACCTCACCCCCCATACTGCTTTTATTTATTTACTTTTCTGCTCTTTTGCACACCAGTATCTCTTCTTGCACATGATCATCTGATGATTTATCACTCCAGTGTTAATCTGCTAAATTGTAATTATTCGATTTATTGCCTACCTCATGCCTTTTGCACACATTGTATATAGATTCTCCTTTTTTCTACCATGTTATTGACTTGTTTATTGTTTACTCCATGTGTAACTCTGTGTTGTCTGTTCACACTGCTATGCTTTATCTTGGCCAGGTCGCAGTTGCAAATGAGAACTTGTTCTCAACTAGCCTACCTGGTTAAATAAAGGTGAAATAAAAAATAAATAAAAAAAAAGTGTAGTATGGACCCACCCAGCACGTCCCTCTGTAGTGCCATACTGCATCCCACTGCAACAGCTGAGTTCTGAAAACAACAGCTCTCCTTACATCCTGAAAATACTCTACCAAAATCATTTGGGAGGTTGTATGCAGTGAAGGCCCTCTCAATGCCCATATTTTGATTATTACACATACGATAGACTGTATGCTGTGGGTTTACTGGCCCAACAGTAAGTTGATCCCCATGTGGAGAGCCAGTGTAGTCATCTGGGACATCACGACAAGACCTGAATCCCAGGAAGCTCTGAAGGGTCACAGTTGTTTTAGATCTTCATTCACAGAATGCCATGTGGCTTAGACAGAGAGATCGAAAGAGATGGAGATTTACGAGTGCATTGCATTCAGCAGTGTTAAACACCACACGTGGATGCTCTCTCTCTCTCTCTCTCTCTCTCTCTCTCTCTCTCTCTCTCTCTCTCTCTCTCTCTCTCTCTCTCTCTCTCTCTCTCTCTCTCTCTCTCTCTCTCTCTCTCTCTCTCTCTCTCTCTCTCTCTCTCTGTGTCTCTCCCTCTCTCTCTCTCTCTCCACCTCACACATGCACACAATTACACAATAACAAAAGTAAGACCCGTTGCTCCACATTTACCCCTTTGTCACATGCGCCGAATACAACAGGTGTAGACCTTACAGTGAAATGCTTACTTATGAGCCCTTAACCAACAATGCAGTTTTAAGAAAAATATTAAGTAAAAAATAGATAATAAAAATAACAAATAATTAAAGAGCAGCAGTAAAAGGACAGTAGCTAGGCTATATACAGGGGGGTACCGGTACAGAGTCAATGTGCGGGGGCACAGGTTAGTTAAGGTCATTGAGGTAATATGTACATGTAGGTAGAATTAAAGTGACTATGCATAGATAATAAACAGAGTAGCAGCAGCGTAAAAGAGGAGCTGAGGTGGGGTTGGGGGGGTTGGGGGGGCAATGCAAATAGTCTGGGTTGCCATTTGATTAGCTGTTCAGGAGTCTTATGGCTTGGGGGTAGAAGCTGTTAAGAAGCCTTTTGGACCTAGACTTGGTGCTCCGGTACCGCTTGCTATGCGGTAGCAGAAAGAACAGTCCATGACTACAGTCTTGCTCCCAGACAAATGAAATAACTTCTTTGCTCGCTTTGAGGACAATACAGTGCCACTGACACGGCCCGCTACCAAAGCCTGTGGGTTCTCCTTCTCCGTGGCCAACGTGAATAAAACATATAAACCTGTTGACCCTCGCAAGGCTGCCTGCCCAGATGGCATTCCTAGCCGCGCCTCAGAGCATGCGCAGACCAGCAGGCTGGTGTGTTTACGGACATATTCAACCAATCGCTATCCCAGTCTGTTGTCCCCACATGCTTCAAGATGGCCACCATTGTTCCTGTTCCCAAGAAAGCTAAGGTAACTGAACTAAATTACTATTGCCCTATTGCACTCACTTCTGTCATCATGAAGTGCTTTGAGAGACTAGTCAAGGACCATATCACCTCCACCCTACCTGATACCCTAGACCCACTCCAATTTGCTTACCACCCCAAAAGGTCCACTGACGATGCAATCGTCATCACACTGCACACTGCCCTATCCCGTCTGGACAAGAGGAATACCTACAGTTGAAGTCGGAAGTTTACATACACTTAGGTTGGAGTCATTAAAACTCATTTTTCAACCATTCCACAAATTTCTTGTCAAAAACTATAGTTTTGGCAAGTCGGTTAGGACATCTACTTTGTGCATGACACAAGTAATTTTTCCAACCATTGTTTACAGACAGATTATTTCACTTATAATTCACTGTATCACAATTCCAGTGGGTCAGAAGTTTACATACACTAAGTTGACTGTGCCTTTAAACAGCTTGGAAAATTCCAGGAAATGACATCATGGCTTTAGAAGCTTCTGATCATTTGAGTCAATTGGATGTGTACTTGTGGATGTATTTCAAGGCCTACCTTCAAACTCAGTGCCTCTTTGCTTGACATCATGAGAAAATCAAAAGAAATCAGCCAAGACCTCATAAAAGAATTGTACACCTCCACAAGTCTGGTTCATCCTTGGGAGCAATTTCCAAACACCTGAAGGTACCACGTTCATCTGAACAAATGATAGTACGCAAGTATAAACACCATGAGACCACGCAGCAGTCATACCGCTCAGGAAGGAGACGCGTTCTGTCTCCTAGCAAAATACCTTGTGAAGATGCTGGAGGAGACAGGTACAAAAGTATCTATATTCACAGTGAAACAGGTCCTATATTGACATAACCTGAAAGGCAGCTCAGCAAGGAAGAAGCCACTGCCCCCAAAACCGCCATAAAAAAGCCAGACTACGGTGTGCAACTGCACATGGGGACAAAGATCGTACATTTTGGAGAAATGTCCTCTGGTCGGATGAAATAAAAATAGAACTGTTTGGCCATAATGACCATCATTATGTTTGGAGGAAAAAGGCGGAGGCTTGCAAGCCGAAGAACACCATCCCAACTGTGAAGCATGGCATTACGAACTTCTAGGAGTAGTGGGTGCGGAGTCAGGCGCAGAGAGCAGAGGGTAAAGGACAATCGTGTTTATTCCTGCACAGAAAACGGTCATGCCAAAACACCAGGCGCATACAAAATGACCGGCCCAAAAACAGGACCCAAACAGTCCGGAGAAAACAAGAAAATAGCACAACCACGAAAATGAACAGAGGAACAAGCCCGCACAAAAGCAGGCGGGCATAACCGGCTTAAATAGCCCTAACCAAAACCTAAACAAGAAACAGGTGTAACCAATAAGACAAAACTAACAGAAAAGGAAAAGGGGATCGGTGGCAGCTAGTAGACTGGTGACGACGACCGCCGAGCGTCGCCCGAACAGGAAGAGGAGCCACCTTCAGTGGGAGTCGTGACACATGGGGGTGGCAGCATCATGTTGTGGGTGTGCTTTGCTGCAGGAGGGACTTCTGGACTTCACAAAATAGATGGCATCATGAGGAGGAAAATTATGTGGATGTATTGAAGCAACATCTCAAGACATCAGTCAGGAAGTTAAAGCTTGGTCGCAAATGGATCTTCTAAATGGACAATGACCCCAAGCATACTTCCAAAGTTGTGGCAAAATGGCTTAAGGACAACAAAATCAAGGTTTTGGAGCGGCCATCACAAAGCTCAGTTACACCAGCTCTGTCAGGAGGAATGGGCCAAAATTCACCCAACTTATTGTGGGAAGCTTGCGGAAGGCTACCTGAAACATTTGACCCAAATTAAACAATTTAAAGGCAATGCTACCAAATACTAATTGAGTGTATGTAAACTTCTGACCCACTGGGAATATGATGAAAGAAATAAAAGCTGAAATAAATAATTCTCTCTACTATTATTCTGACATTTCACATTCTTAAAATAAAGTGGTGATCCTAACTGGCCTAAGACAGATCAGACAGGTTTTTACTAGGATTAAATGTCAGGAATTGTGAAAAACTGAGTTTAAATGTATTTGGCTAAGGTGTATGTAAACCCTGGGTCTCGACCCCGCCCTGTGCAACTGGGTCCTGGACTTTCTGACAGGCCGCCCCCAGGTGGTGAAGGTAGGAAACAACATCTCCACCCCGCAGATCCTCAACACTGGGGCCCCCAAGGGTGTGTTCTTAGCCCTCTCCTTTTACTCCCTGTTCACCCACGACTGCGTGGCCATGCACGCCTCCAACTCAATCATCAAGTTTGTAGACGACACTACAGTGGTAGGCCTTAATACCAACAACGACGAGACAGCCTACAAGGAGGAGGTGAGGGCCCTCGGAGTGTGGTGTCAGGAAAATAACCTCTCACTCAACATCAACAAAACAAAGGAGATGATCGTGGACTTCAGGAAAAAGCAGAGGGAGCACCCCCCCCATCCACATCGACGGGACAGTAGTGGAGAACGTGGAAAGTTTTAAGTTCCTCGGCATACACATCACGGACAAACTGAAATGGTCCACCCACACAGACAGCATGGTGAAAAAGGCGCAACAGCGCCTCTTCAACCTCAGGAGGCTGAAGAAATTTGGCTTGTCATCTAAAACACTCACAAACTTTTACAGATGCACAATCGAGAGCATCCTGTCGGGATGTATCACCGCCTGGTACGACAATTGCACTGCCCTCAACCACAAGGCTCTCCAGAGGGTAGTGCGGTCTGCACAACGCATCACCGGGGGCAAACTACCTGCCCTCCAGGACACCTACAGCACCCGATGTCACAGGAAGGCCAAAAAGATCATCAAGGACAACAACCACCCGAGCCACTGCCTGTTCACCCCGCTATCATCCAGAAGGCGAGGTCAGTACAGGTGCATCACAGCTGGGACCGAGAGACTGAAAAACAGCTTCTATCTCAAGGCCATCAGACTGTTAAACAGCCATCACTAACATAGAGAGAATGCTGCCAACATATAGACTCAAATCTCTGGCCACTTAAATAAACAGACTTAATAAAGGTATCACTAGTCACTTGAAAATATGCCACTTTTAACAAATGTGTACATATCCTACATTACTCATCTCATGTATATACTGTATTCTAGACCATCTACTGCATCTGCCTATGCCATCGCTCATCCATATATTTATATGTACATATTCTTATTCATCCCTTTACATTTATGTGTATTTGTGTGTATAAGGTAGTTGTTGTGAATTTGTTAGATTACTTGTTAGGTTTTACTGCATAGTCGGAGCTAGAAGCACAAGCATTTTGCTACACTCGCATTAACATCTGCGAACCATGTGTATGTGACCAATACAATTTTATTTTATTTGATGACTAGGGTGTCTGGAGTCTTTGACCATTTTTAGGGCCTTCCGCTGATACCGCCTGGTACAGAGGTCCTTGATGGCAGGAGGCTTGGCCCCAGTGATGTACTGGGCCGTACGCACTACCCTCTGTAGTGCCTTGGGGTTGGAGGCCGAGTAGTTGCCATACCAGGCAGTGATGCAACCAGTCAGGATGCTCTCGATGGTGCAGCTGTAGAACCTTTTGAGGATCTGAGGACCCATGCCAAATCTTTTCAGTCTCCTGAGGGGGAATAGGCTTTGTCGTGCCCTCTTCACGACCGTCTTGGTGTGTTTGGACCATTCTAGTTTGTTGGTGATGTGGACACCAAGGAACTTGAAGCTCTCAACCTGCTCCACTACATCCCAGTCGATGAGAATGGGGGCGTCCTTGGTCCTCCTTTTCCTGTAGTCCACAATCATTTCCTTTGTCTTGATCACGTTGAGGGAGAGGTTGCTATCCTGGCACCACACGCCCAGGTCACTGACCTTCTTCCTATAGGCTGTCTTGTCATTGTCGGTGATCAGGCCTCTACCACTGTTGTGTAGTCAGCAAACTTAATGATGGTGTTGGAGTTGTGCTTGGCCATCCATTCATGGGTGAACAGGGAGTTCAGGAGGCGACTGAGCACGCACCCCTGAGGGGCCCCCTGTGTTGAGGATCAGCGTGGCAGATGTGTTGTTACCTACCCTTACCACCTGGGGGTGGCACATCAGGAAGTCCAGGATCCAGTTGCAGAGGGAGGTGTTTAGTCCCAGGGTCCTTAGCTTAGTGATGAGCTTTGAGGGCACTATGGTGTTGAACACTGAGTTGTAGTCAATGAATAGCATTCTCACGTAGGTGTTCCTTTTGTCCAGGTGGGAAAGGGCAGTGTGGAGGGCAATAGAGATTGCATTATCTGTGGATCTGTTGGGGCGGTATGCAAATCGGAGTGGGTCTCGGGTTTCTGGGATAATGGTGTTGATGTGAGACATGACCAGCTTTTCAAAGCACTTCATGGCTGCAGACGTGAGTGCTATGGGTCTGTAGTCATTTAGACAGGTTACATTAGTGTTCTTGGGCACAGGGTGGTCTGCTTGAAACATGTTGGTATTACAGACTTAGTCAGGGACAGGTTGAAAATGTCAGTACACGTCCTGGTAATCCGTCTGGCCTTGCGGCCTTGTGAAATTTGACCTGTTTAAAGGTCTTACTCACATTGGCTACGGAGAGCGTGATCACACAGTCATCCAGAACAGCTGATGCTCTCATGCATGCTTCAGTGTTGCTTGCCTCGAATTGAGCATAGAAGTAATTTAGGCTTGTGTCACTGGGCAGCTCGCGGCTGTGCTTTCCTTTTGTAGTCTGTAATATTTTGCAATCCCTACCACATCCGACGAGCGTCGGAGCCGGTGTAGTACGATTCAATTCCCCTCTCTTCCCCTTTTCTGTTGGCGAGGAGATTACAAATTCCAAACCCTTACTTTTCCATTCTAGATAACCCAAACCTAATGGCAGAGACACTGAGGTGGCCGTCCATTTTCTACTGTACATTTCATCGCCTGATAATTTTTCTGTAATCGTCCAGTGATTGCCTACAAAAGCTGACAGCAACTGTAGAAGCTCAAGTCTAGCCATCAATTATCAGAGAGGAGACACAAAGATGCGTCACACAGGCCAAAACCTCAATGATTCCTCTGTGAAAGCTCCCTCCATGCCCCCTCCTAGTCAACAGCTATAGCCCACACAGACAATAATATGAGCTAATCAGTCTTTTAGCAACTCGTTTGGATGAGATACCTCTGCCATTACCCCCTGGCTCCAAACAATGGTATGTCTTTCATTGTGCTAAGTCTCGGTTTCTGTCTGTGCGCCTGCCCCTGCCTGGGGTATGGACGCCCTCAGCTGTCTTTCTATTTCCAGAGCATGGAGGCATACCTCAGCCTCGCCGGGCTATCAGAGACAATGGGCATGCTGCCTTATCCAAACACAGCCCCGCAGACAATCTGACGCACTCCAGGATCCCACTGAGAGCCTGTTCCAGCCTCCAGCCCCCCCCCCCCCCCCCCCCATTAAGCACAGAGACTGACTAGAGGGGTTAACAAGGCAACACAAACACAAAAGCTGTTAAGTTATCTGTGGACACTAAACGGTCCAAAACAAGGAGTAGTCCACTGAGCCCAGTAGTCCACAATTTAGTTATTTTCAACTTTTCTTGTGTATTTCGGGCATAAATATGAAAATACCAAAAGATGCCTTTCCATAATATTGGAGATATCTTGATTTATTATTACGCTCCATTTAGTATGATATGTTACGTTTCATATGGTATGTATTCATTTGTGGATTGTCCATCACCCATTTCGTAATATATGTTACAAATTGGCTAAATGTACAATATGTTATGAACTTGCAAAATGTTTGATATGTCATAAATTCTAGCTAGGTGGCTAACGTTAGCTAGGCTAGGGGTTAGGGTTAAGGTTAGAGTTACGTTTAGGAGTTAGGATAAAGGGTTAAGGTTAATGTTAGGGGAAGGGTTAGCTAAAAGGGTTAAGGTTAGTGTTAGGGGAAGGGTTAGCTAAAAGGGTTAAGGTTAGTGTTAGGTGAAGGGTTAGCTAAAATGGTTATGGTTAGGGGAAGGGTTAGCTAACATGCTAAGTAGTTGCAAAGTAGCTAAAAAATAGTAAGTAGTTGAAAAGTTGCTAAAGTACTGAAGTTGTCCATGATGACATTCGAACTCGCAACCTTTGGGTTGCTAGACATTCGCGTTACACATCCACCCTACTTTTGTTTTTGCCATAAGTAACACCTGTCTTATGTAACCATACCAAACGTAACATATCATACTACCGTCAGTGTCACGGATTTACATTTATTATGTTACGTCTAGTCTATGAGACCAGGCTGTAAAGAAATGTTCTATACTGTGGGCCTTGGGTTTAGTTGCTCTGCATGGCCTAAAATAGAATTGGAGGTCATTTGTCTGGCTGCTTGTGAGAGCAGCATTATGTGACCCACGACATCTCATTGTCAGCGTAGACATATCTTAACCTAATTTACAAGCAGAAAGGCGTACCTTTGGGGACCTTGGGGGTCCTTTTAAAGATGCCCATGCGGTACCGGTGGCTACACAGGCTTGAGACAGTGATTTGGCCCCTGTGACATTTTGATATGAGATATGAAAGCTCCGGTGACAATGAGAGGCATGCCCGTGGGCCAGTGTCAGACCATACACCAACAGGAATGTGTGACTGATGCACAGGTTCTCTTTCACAGTTTACACTACATGTATCAAACTCATTCCACAGATGTCTGAGTGTCTGCGGGTTTTCACTCCTCCCTTGTACTTGATTGATCAATTTAGGTCACTGATTGTTTAGGTCTTAATTGAAAGGAAACAACAAGAACCAGCAGACAGTATGGAATGAAATGGAATGAGTTTGACACCCCTGGTTTACACAGTCCTCAAGCGCTGACCTATTTCTGCATACACACACACATATCCCACAAGACAACAGCACCTGTCTCCCATGGCAACTGTTTCACTGCCCAGATCCACTGTTTATACCTGGTTCTAACATGCATCCTTTGTCCTGATCTTGTCCACATTCTGTTTGTGCCCACGTTTTTAAACAGGTGTAAACGATTAAATGATGCATTGTGATCTGATCGTGATCAGATCACATTTCCGGAGGCAGTCAGACACACAATGTGTAGATGGATCTGGGCAGTGAAACTATTGAAATGTTCATTATCCTGCCCTCTGCAATAATTGACAGGCGGCACCATTGACTTATGGCATTAATATGTGTCTTAAAATAAATAAATAAATACATATTATTTTCAAAGAATGCCTGTCAAGTAATTTGCATACAGGGCGGGACGAGGAAAACTGGTCACAATGCTGACACAGTGCACTAATAAGAGATACATTTTACTACCATGTGTAGATGCTATGGCTTCAATATGGGCACAATCAGAAGGTGGCTAAGATCAGGACAAAGGACCAGTGGCAACCTGTCATTCAGGGCAGGTAGGGCAGAGCCACCTGTTTTGAGCCCCACCTTTCTAGAAAAAACAAATTATAAAAAAATAATCATAATTTGGGGGGAGATGCCTGTTTTGCATGTTATTTTGGCATTCATACATGTTACATATCAGTTTGCAAACAATAAATAAAAATTAAGATTGAGTTAATAAAGTTGCATACAAACATGGTCTCTTTTTTACTTTCTTGAGTAAGGCAGCTCCAAACTGCAGGTGTTTCAGTCTAGCTCAGCGCTTTCTGTGGTGGTGGGGCAATGGAAAATACGGAGCGTAGGGGTTGGTAATTTTTTCTAGTTGCGCCGTGATTGGCTCAGTGTTCTGTCACCCATGGTGACAGTGCGTCACCGCCAAATCTAAGGGTAGAGCTTGAACATTCAAGTCCCTTGGGTGCTGCCATAGAGTTACATTAGAAGTGCCCATCCAAGAAGGCGCAAGGTCATTGGCCACAGATAAAAGGATGTCAAATCACATTATCTAACATAGCTTTGATTGGACTGATCATGTCAACATCATACTTTCAAAATCTTAGCTAGCAAGCTAGTATGCAGTCATCATCATGAATCAAGTCGACAATCTACTGGCAAATCCTTTTCAATCATTTTCATATGCCTAGTTAAATAAAGGTTAAATAAAATAAATAAATAAAAATAACTAAACATGATAATAAATTATAGATAAAACGTATCAGTGCTCATCGGCAATTGGACATAAACATTACACAACAAGTTGGAAATTGCTATTCAACAATGAGTGGTTTGGAAGGAATTAGTGGCTAACTGCAAGCATTGCAAAGCAATGACTAGCTTGCTATTCAGTGGATTGGGTGTGTGGACCCATGTCTGGGTTTAAGGGTCTCTTTTCCAAGCTTAAAATTATAAACATTCAACATTGGCCATGCTGTCAATCCAGCATGATTTATGCCACGTGCTCAAAACAATCAGAACTGGGAAATCTGATTTCAGTGAGTTCAAGACAACTTCGAACTCGAGAAAAAAAAATAAGCTCCGACTGGGAAAATACGTTTTGAACAGTCATCCAACTCTGAATTGTAAGTCGGGAACTCAAGCCTCTTTCTAGAGGTCCGACCCGAAGATCACTGACATCATCATGATTAAACCTTGTTTTTTTCACAGTTCCCAGTTGTCTTGAAAGCACCATAAATCCAGAGGATGCCAGACTTTGATGACAAAGTTTGATGACA
Source organism: Salvelinus alpinus (assembly GCF_045679555.1). Lineage (NCBI taxonomy): Eukaryota > Metazoa > Chordata > Actinopteri > Salmoniformes > Salmonidae > Salvelinus > Salvelinus alpinus. The sequence continues at coordinate 15,321,915 of NC_092097.1, read as the reverse complement.
AATTTTGCCCGCTCATCGTTCCGTTATGCCATAGTTTGTACATCTCAACTGTCAGTAGAAACCACATTTGTTTAAGCAAGTTAGGCATATCAGCTATGCTTTTTTTTAGCAACATCTCTTATCACAATTATGGAATAGATGGAAAATATGAGCTATTTTGGAGGTTGATTGATATGCTACACTTTACAGTAATTAGGGTTTTGTAAAATTCCCTGGTTTTCCAGAAATCCTGTTTGGAGGATTCCAGGGTTCCCTACTAACAAAAAGTACGGGAAACTTCCAGCCAGGATTTCAGGAAAATCTGGGAATTTTGGAAAGGCTAATGGAATTTTGCAACCCTAATAGTAATCTATCTAAAATGACTAAAAACACCAAATGTCTGACAGATTGACACCTGTCATGTCAGTGGTCTAGCCAGTAGGGGGCACCTTAACACAACCTATTTTAATACTCTTCGTAAAAGTATTTATCTTCAACACGCAATCTGTAGATTCTATTCGATTAGATAGATTGAAATTGTACGTTAAACATCATAGCATAGTTGAAATATATGTGTTGCGTAGAAACACATAGTGGGTGGCCAGCAGAGATAGATGGGATGGGCTGAGGGAAGCTGAGGGTTGGTATGTGGAATTGAAGACAAGTGGGAGTGGAGTTGCTGTGTGAGAGAGAGAATGATGGTCAAAAGATAAAGGGGGAAAAAAAGTCAAAATAAAACATAATAAAAGTACATTTGAATGACACTAAGTGGCAGTGTTTTTACAACTAATGTCGGTTTGCCTGAGGCTGATGCCGTGCAGGTGTTTGCACACACTCTCATTCAAATAAACACATACAAGAACACACACATACATGTAATAGTGCCAGACATGCACACAAACATATACAGTTGGCATTGCTGTTATGATTTCAGTTGTCCTTGATGTCCTTTTTTTTAAATTAATTAATAATTTTTTATTTATTTTGCATTGTTGTTTGCTGTTTTCTTCTGTCTTTTCCTTTTTTTCTCTTTAGTTCATTCTCTTGGTTGTTGGTGCATTTGGGGGTTCTTGGGGGTGGGGAATGGAATTAACTGTATTTTCTTTTTTTTATCTTCCGGGGGGGGGGGACTGTGTGAGGGGTCTCAAATGGTTGAGGGACAGCTATTGCGTAACTGTGGGGGGATCTTGGAGGGTTCGGGTTTCACAAGATTGTGATCATGAAAAAGGAAACTATGACATATATTTTATATCACTATCATGCACATGCACCCTCACACATAAGGATGGCTCTGTTGCGGAAAGACTGATACATGTTTGATAGTGTCTTGATGCTGTATTGTTTGTCCTTCATGTTCTAATACTTTAATGTCACCCCTTACTTGTGTTTTTTGTAGTAAATAATAAAAATAATAAAAAATAAACTATTTTATTCTGTCAATGATCACAACAATATTCTGCTTCCATGGTTCTGTGAAAGAAGTCATCTTCTGTGAGTGGTAAATGGCTAATCTACGCTATACCTAAGCTATACTCTTGTTATATATTCTGGCTGTTCTGTGTGTTGTCCTAGTAGCAGGTGAAGTGAGTCCTGGGGGAAAGGGAAAGTCCTGCCCCACATCCCCCTGCTGGCATCCTGAGAAGTGCTACTTCCCGGCAGCAGGCCTGACACTTGAACAGCTGAGACCAGTGTGTCTCAATTCTCCCCCCCCCCCCCCCACACTCAATATAGCACACAATACCACATTATATTATCCTTTATAAAAAGTGAAGGTAAATTGTTTTCTTGATTGACAGTAAAGATTAGTATCCTGCACAAGGAGAACATTGAATTACTTATTTTACCTGTTGAGGTTGAGAGCATGATGCCTTGAAATGTGAGAGAGAGACAACTAGATCCAAAAGGTATTCTTTTAATATGATTTGTCAAACTTGTATTTGAATGAATAACCATACAGTCTAACAGAAGAGTTCTGAATGCAGCCAGCCACATGACAAGTCAGCAGAAAGAAAAGCAGGAAACTGACTCAATACTAATCTTGAGCAATGCTGCCCTCTACTGCAACAGTGGGCTAACCACATAATGATTTTTATACACACCACCCATCCATCCATCCACCCATCCACCCACCTGCTCGTCGAACATCTCATCCCAAAATCTCATCCTGAAATATGGAGTTGGTCCCCCCTTTGCTGCTATAACAGCCTCCACTCTTTTGTGAAGGCTTTCCACTAGATGTTGGAACATTGCTGCGGGGACTTGCTTCCATTCATCCACAAGATCATCAGTGAGGTCGGGTACTGATGTTGGGTGACTAGGCCTGGCTCGCAGTCGGCGTTCCAATTCATCCTAAATGTGTTCAATGGGGTTGAGGTCAGAGCTCTTTGCAGGCCAGTCAAGTTCTTCCACACCAATCTCGACAAACATTTCTATATGGACCTCGCCTTGTGCACGGGGGCATTGTCATGCTGAAACAGGAAAGGACCTTCCTCAAACTGTTGCCACAAAGTTGGAAGCACAGAATCATCTAGAATGTCATTGTATGCTGTATCGTTAAGATTTCCCTTCACTGGAACTAAGGGGCCTAGCACAAACCATAAAAAAACAGCCCCAGACCATTATTCCTCCTCCACCAAACGTTACAGTTGGCGCTATGCATTGCTGCTCGGCTATTGAAACCCATTTCATGAAGCTCCCGACGACCAGTTCTTGTGCTGACTTTGCTTCCAGAAGCAGTTTGGAACTCGGTAGTGAGTGTTGCAATACGAGGACAGACAATTTTGACATGCTACGTGCTTCAGGACTTGGCAGTCCCGTTCTGTGAGCTTGTGTGGCCTACCACTTTGCGGCTGAGCCGTTGTTGCTCCTAAACATTTCCACTTCATAATAACAGCACTTACAGTCGACTGGGGCAGCTCTAGCTGGGAAGAAATTTGACAAACTGACTCGTTGGAAAGGTGGCATCCCATGGCGATGCTACGTTGAAAGTCACGGAGTTCTTCAGTAAGGCCATTCGACTGCCAATGTGTGTCTATGGAGATTTCATGGCTGTGTGCTCAATTTTATACACCTGTCAGCAAAGGGTGTGGCTGAAATAGCTGAATCCACTCATTTGAAAGGGTGTCCGCATACTTTTGGCCATGTAGTGTATGTTAATGTCATATATTTGACATTTCCTTCAACGGGCAGCACTGTCTGACAAAAAATAACCCTAACCCAATTCAAGCCTAACCCAGCTATCACGTAATGAATGCTTGTTTCCTTTGAAGTAGGGTCTGTTTGAAAGGTCTAAAATGAACAGCTTGGTGTGAGTTTTTTTTTTAAACAGCATGGCATGCTAGCTCCATCCTGGTGGTGCAGTGGACTAATTCCATGGATAAAGAACAGAAGATTACAGGTTTGAATCTCACTGACGGCGTGCAACAATAATTTAAAAAAAATGTGTTTGCATGATTAATTCCTAAGCAAATGAATTCCCATGTGTTCTATCTGTGCTTGGAGTTCAACAGTTAACCTAAGCCAGCAGTCTTGTTAAAACATTCAGTGAAAGTTTTTTAGGAACTTTTTCAAAAACCTCAAAATGACCTATTATTTCCGTCGTTCTCAGGACATTAATAAAACCTCCCAGAAAAACTTTTATGGAACCATAGTAAAACGTTCTGAGAACCTCCCTGCAACTAAAAATGTAATCTTCCCAGAACATTTAAAAAACATTCAGTTTTACCGGTCAGGGCTAACTTCATCATTAGAACCTTCGTTGGAGCATCGTTAAATCTCTGAGCTGTTTCCCAAAACCATCGTTATCAACATTGCACTTGAAAATGCTCGGAATCTATCGCCTGCCTCAGACCACTCTTAGAACAGCTAAGTGCATTGTTAGATGCTTTTCTGCCCTCCCGAGTCACTTTATACACAGAAGATCTTCGCTAAACATTGAATAACATGGTTTATCACCCTCTGTAACCACCAATAACTTCAAAACAAAGTTGACTACAAATACAAAGTTGCCAATGTCTCTCTGCAATTGGTACAAACAATCAACGTTTAAAAATATAAAAACTGAGATGACTGCATTGAAATATATATACAGTAGGCTATAGGCCTATTTAATCATATTGAAATACATTTAAAGTTCAATCAATTCAGCTGTCATTTAGTTCATTACTATAGGGTAAGCATTATAATAAGCCGCCTCAATATTTGCAGCCATAGGTTATAATATCCTTATAGGAGCTGATCCATCATCAGTACTGTGCAATAATTCGAATGTTAAGGTAAGATTTTAATGAAGAAAGCTGACCCGAGAGGAGCGATCCTATCAGAATCGACACATGCCTCAATGACACACTTAGCAAACGTTCTCTCTGCATGGTGTTTTGGGAAACGTATGTCACATCTTCGGCCGTTGTAGGAAAGATGCGTTGTTAAAACACTCGTAAGCCTAAGTTCCATCGTTATCGGGAAACAGGGCCCAGGAAACGTATGGCTTCGTTCCCAGAAACAATGGAAAATCAAAACGTGCATTCCCCCAACTTCCAAGGAACCAAATGTGCTAGCTGGGAGCCCGGACCCTAACTAACACTAGCTTCATATCCACACCCAGGTTCAAACCTAACCTAAACTCTAGCTTCAAGTCCACACCCCAGTTCAACCCTAACCCTAGCCATAACCCTAACCCTAATCTTGGCTTGACCCTAGCCTTATGTTCAACCCTGGCCCTAGCCCCTTCAATTTTACATTTACATTTTAGTCATTTGGCTGACGTTCTTATCCAGAGCGACTTACAGAAGCCATTAGGGTTAAGTGCCTTGCTCAAGGGCACACTGACAGATTGTTCACCTAGTCCACATAGTCGGCTCTAAGTTTCGGTTACTGGCCCAACGCTCTTAACAGCTAGGCTACCTGCCGCCCAATCCAAATAGGGTTCACCTACCACCGAATTCTCTGACTGTAATGATGAAGTGTTGTGGCAGTATGTTGCTTTTGCCAGCAGAGGGATCCACACGGTGTTGCAAACAGCAGTGTTACCAGGTTTCACGTTAATCTATTGATAAACCAGATTTACAAAACCCTGCTTCTGCTCCTATTACAGAACTTGTGAAAATTGTGTTGTCAATGTGTTCTTATAAAACCCTACATTAAAAACAGGCACCCAGTCCATTTTATCCCACACTAGTAACATGCCAAGCTTGTGTGCAGAGAACAACTACATGTGGGTGAAATTATCATACTACGTGTGTGGTTGATGAACTACACAAATGTATCTGATAAAACTGACCAGTTCTATTAATGGCCACTCTTGGAAATAGTAATTCCACTGGTGTTTTCTTTCAATAGGTTTCTGTTGGGCTGTCATTTGGACAGGAAGAGTTTATCTGATAGGAAGTGGAAGTAGGAGCGTCCCCCCACCACTGTAGTCCTTTAGCTTCCCCATCCTGTAGCTGGGATTCTCTGAGCCAGGAACACCCCCTGCTCTCCAGGGTATGGCTGCCTGCTTGTATTTTGGTAATCGTCATCCTCAATGACCTGCTGCCCCGATCCTGGCGCCAGGAGTCTCTGTGCCTCCCACCCGTTCCCCGCCACCCCTGACCCCCTGGATAATTCAGACCAGCTGTTGCAAGGTGCCTTGACCACCCCCACCTCTGTCCACTCACACTTGCCATTTCCATAGCCCTCGGTTCATCAGGAAAATGCTTGCTGTGCTTTTGGAGGCCCTGACTTTGCATGAGGTCTCAGCAATACATACAGGAAATCAGATTAAACCAAAATCCTTATTTCCCATCTTACTGTGCACATTATACTCTTCTGTACATTTCCCCTCAAAATACGTTTCATTTGTCTTTGACCTGCACTGCACCCATTTTACGATCTCTGATCTTAAATTAGTATTATTGTAAAAAAGAATACAGAGCAGAGTATCTGTACAGTGTTTTTGGAGTCTTCATTGGAGTCACATGAAGAGCATGTGCACCATCAATAAACAAGTGATAGTAGGAATACTGTGTGGAGAATTACTGCTGTGGAATGTAAAGAGGCAAGCAAAACTGAAAGAGAAGTCTTCAACGTGCCGCAGATAACTTTCCTCCCGTAAGGAATTTGTGAAGGGAAACAGGAAGTGTGTGTACGTACACTTTTGGTGTATTATTTTCACTTTGCGTTTTTGGCATTTAGGGTCTCTGTTTACTGGAGGTGCATGTCTGTCTCAGTCCTAACCACAGTGGGACTGTGCTGGGAGACATTGGGGAACCCTGAGCTTTTGATCCCCCTCCCTACTGCTGTGTGTGTGTTGAGGGGGGGGGGGGGGGGTCTCACGGTGCTGCAATGTTTCGTGTTGGAAGTTGGTTGAGAGACGGGGGCAGGATGGAGGGGGTGGGGGATCGCTACAAAGGCTTGCTCTGGTAGAACTATGTAGAAGAAGTTCAGTTTGCAATGGGATTTCCTGTCTTTTCCCTGCCAGCCCCCCCACCTTTCCACCTCAATATCTCTCTTTCTTTCAGAGATGGAAACTAATCACAGAGTATTTCACCAAACTGTGATGGATGAGGTGACATATTTCACGTAATAAAAGGTACATCAGGGATTCTCAGTTGACGGTTGTTGGGTACTTACAAACAAACCAGTGCAATCCAGTTTCCATTTATTTATTTATTCAATTTCCATTGAGGATTTCCACCAAAATGTTGAGACTGATTGGTTTGACTGTGACGGGACTGATGCATTTCTCATTTGTGTCTGGTGCGTCTCTCGCTGACATATTATCTAGTTGAATTATGTTATCTGAGCTGACTTCACATCCAGATGGGAAATAAATCAATACAATCTGAAGGGGGACTTGTCAAGTTGGATCAGTCGACCTACACTACATTATTACTCATGTTAAACCTAGCGCCAGAGAGGACAGGTGCTTCCACATTTGGTCCCACAGACAGACATATCGTGTTGGTGTCAAAGAGGGGGTGGGGGGGACACTAGAGTGTAAAACACCCCCCTCCTTCACCTTGCCCCTGCCCCATGCTTTGATCTTAGGTGTAAGTGGCGGAGCTGTGGGGCATGTATCACCCATTAGTGTTCCGGTGAGAGTGGCAGTAGCCCAGCCAGGGAGACCAGCCCAGCCTAGCTCTGGGAATATTGCTTAAGCCATGTGGGGAGGGAGTCTGTGAAAGGCCTGCCAACTGTGTTCCTGCAAAAACAACAAAAACACAGAGCCATGAGGTAGGGGGGAATTGGGCCCTGGGCTGTGGGAAAGAGAGGCGGGGAGAGAGCAACACAACGGGAATATACACTGACTATCTAGTGTTTCCTATTCCAATCAAATAAAATTACATTTTATTTGTCACATGCACCACATACAACAGGTGTAGGTAGACCTTACAGTGAAATGCTTACTTAGAAGCCCTTAACCAACAATGCAGTTTTAAGAAAAATAAGTGTTAAGTAAAAAATAGATAAGTAAAAAATAAAAATAACAAATAGTTGGAGCAGCAACTAAATACCAGTAGTGAGGCTATATACACGGGGTACTAGTACAGAGTCAATGTGAGGGGGCACCGGTTAGTCAAGGTAATTGAGGTAATATGTACATGTACTGTAGGTAGAGTTGAAGTGACTATGCATAGATAATAACCAGAGAGTAGCAGCAGCGTAAAAGAGGGAGTGAGGGGGGAACAATGCAAATAGTCTGGGTAGCCATTTGAATAGCTGTTCAGAAGTCTTATGACTCGGGGATAGAAACTGTCTTAACCTTTTGGACCTAGACTTGGCGCTCCGGTACCGCTTGCCGTGAGGTAGCAGAGAGAACAGTCTATGACTTGGGTGGCTGGAGTCTTTGACCATTTTTAGTTCCTTCCTCTGACACCGCCTGTTATAGAGGTCCTGGATGGCAGGAAGCTTGGCCCCAGTGATGTACTGGGCCGTAAGCACGACCGTCTGTAGTGCCTTGCGGTTGGAGGCCGAGTAGTTGCCATACCAGGCAGTGATGCAACCAGTCAGGATGCTCTCGATGGTGCAGCTGTAGAACTTTTTGATGATCTGAGGACCCATGCCAGGTCTCTGACCTCCTCCCTTAAGGCTGTATCATCGTTGTTGGTGATCAGGCCTACCACTGTTGTGTCATTGGCAAACTTAATGATGGTGTTGGAGTCATGCTTGGCCATGCAGTCATGGGTGAACAGGGAGTTCAGGAGGGGACTGAGCACGCACCCCCGAGGGGCCCCCGTGTTGAGGATCAGTGTGGCAGATGTATTGTTACCTACCCTTACCACCTGAGGTTGTTTGAGTTTTTCTCATCTGATTTTTTTATACTCATGTAAACTATCGGTGATAATACAGTTCAATACAATAGACACAACCATTTAAAGGTACAATTGCCACCACTCACTGTTTTGAGTGAGGGGAAAATTAAGTACAGGTGTAGAGGATCCACTGTGAACACGTCAAAGCTCATGGACCGTGTCAGTTCCTCCAAGTCCCTCACGCACGATTGGGCCATCCCCATGGTCAGCACAGATCTTTCCGTGATCTACAGACAGGAATCTCAGAACATTAAAGCCAATTTCCCTGAAAGCACATTTTCTATGTTTTCCTAGTTTTCAGGCTTCGACCACATTCTTGGGATTTCAGTGTTACTTCCCATATCCTAAGGCCCAATCGGGTGGCAAATCTCTCAGCGCTCTCTCTGGATAGATTGCTTTCTCTCGGGTTGAGAAATAACAAGCTTCAGAGTAATGACTTAACAAGCTACAGTGTAATGGCTTCAACATGTGCGAGTGCAAGTGTGCATGTGTGTATGCGCTCGTGTGCATAATGTGAGTGTGTCTCCTCATTCCTCTGCGTGTGAAGAATTCTATTTGATCCAATTGTACTTTGTTTGACAGCTGTGCCGACCAAACCTCTTGAGCGTTATAGCAAAATGTAGATTTCCGCCTAAATAGACATACCCAAAAGTCATTATTTTTCATTAGATGGCCATAAACAATAACTAGAAATGCTGCATAGTTCTGGTATTCACCTTTTCAGGTATTTTTTGAAATATATAAATAGCTGAGTTGTTCTCACTTGTGAGGAAACAAGCTCAAGTACATAGTGCAAATGTTATGAAAAAAAAAAAAAAAACATAATTTCTTTCCTATTCAACAAAGATAGCACTTGAAATGCTCTCTATATATAGTAACAAAGAGGGTTGGGGAGCTACTGATGTTTTCTTTAACCTTTATTTAACTAGGCAAGTCAGTTAAGAACAAATACTTATTTTACAATGACAGACTACCAGGGAACAAGGTTACCTGCCCTGTTCAGGCAGCAGAATGTCACATTTTTACCTTGTCAGAGCAGGGATTTGATCCCGCAACCTTCTGGTTACTGGCCCAACACTCTAACCACTAGGTTACCTGCCACCCGAGCTACATGTAACGGATTACAAAAAAACTAGAACTAATCTGATACATTTCCAGAAAAAAATGTGTTATTGGATAACAGATACTTTTGAAAAACTAGATGATCACTTCCAGGATTACTGTTAAATTTAGAAGGGATGTTTGTGAGAAATTAAATCTTTCTGTTTTCCCAATAAAAAAAGGTGAAAGTTTAAGTTTGATTGGCCTGAGTGAGTCTGACCACAAGTCAGAGACCACCCAAAAACTATTTTGGCATTTGTTTCATTAGCCAATTGTTGATATAGTGCCAAAATGTTTTGCATGTCAGCAATCAAGTTTTCAAGCTATATATAACTTTCAAAATACAGAAATAGTGCTGGTATCATACTATCATACGTATTTCTGTATTTTGAAAGTTATATATCTAGAAAATGGATCGCTGACATCCGCTCTGTATAGAGCGGATCCCAGTAATAAAATATTGAGAAAGTTAATCCTTTATAAACTGGTATTATGTAAAAAACTTATTACAGTATTATCAAATATTATATTTAGAAATGAATGTGAATTTATGTGCAGTTACTAAAAAATATCCTTAGAGAAGTGGTATTATGCTCCACATACTTTAAGCAAAATTATATTTAAAAAGACCATGAGTAGGGCTTTTATTTGTGATGATTAAAAAATGATCAAGATATCAAAGTGTTACCAACAAAAACGTAAACAAACAGGCCTATAGCAAATTCAGCATATGACATACATTTTTCACATGCAAATAGCACTTTTTGTTAGTGCTCAAAGCATGCCATTCAGTCCTCCATGACAAAACAATCATGAACAACAGAGTAGGCTAATAAGCCCTTCGTTTTTAGGTTATGCTCAGGTAAAATAATTTTGGGTAAGCTATATTTCCATATTTCCAAGTCCTGTTCTTGAAGATCAAGGGGTATTAAATGAATTGGTTTGACTGGGTCAGAGACTGTTTTTTTGGGTAATCCAAACCGCTCGAGTTTGGGTAATCCAAAAATGACGTTACTGATTACAATTTTTGACAGGTAACTAGTAATTGTAACGGATTACATTTAGAAAGTAACCTACAGAACCCTGCAATGAAATTATAAACAACTTACTATAAGATTTCAACTTTATTATAACTGTAAAATAAATACGATCATATTTAGTGACAGTACAAATTTGGCCACATTTCATATAACCGACGACAGAGCATTTTCTGCCAAGTCTCCTCTGAGCGATGTAGAGACACCATTCGAATGTCTACTGACTTGTTACAACTTCTGATTTACACACAAAGTGATTTGATTTCGTCCCTTTGTCATCAAGAGAAAGTGGTCGTGTTTCCATTCTCAAAAATTATTTCTTATAATGTTTTATGTTGAGAGCTCTAAATCCACCTGGGAATATCCCTGCTAGATGAGGCCACACTTGCTGAAATCGCTAGACTGTCCCCTTTCATATGCCATCCTCCAGGCTGGGCTTTGTTGATCAGAGGGAGAGCAAATCGATTCACATTCAGATCGATTCACATTCAGAAAATGTGACATCTCACTCCCTATGCAATGATGGGGTGTGAAACCTGACACTTCAACCAGACAGATGGGGCTTTCTGGCGCTATAAGGCACTGGATCCTGCAACATTCACAGAGCGTTTTGAGTGTCTTGGGGGGAATGGGAAGAGTGTTTGATGGCTTGTGATGAAATATGACAGCTGTGGATTGGTCAGCGTTTGTTTGACTATCTGTAAAAGCGTTTTGAATTTATGCATCTGTTCCACCGCTCCAGCCCTTCAGCTGTTGCCAGTCTTAACTCTCTTTGATCTCTTCTGATTCTCCAGTTGGGAGGAGGTGCTCCGGCAACTTACAGTTAAATGGAACAGTGACAGACTGTGCACATGTTCCCACCGAACTCATCTCTCTATGATGAGAGCCCACTCATACTGGAGTGGGCTCTGGATCTGAGCAAGTACTTCATGCACCTGTGGGGCTGTTCATGGGACAGAGGCAGTGGTACAAGATGGACAGCTTCCTAAGTGAACCTATCAATTCCACTCTATCAATAAAATGCTCAATTGTATTGACACATGTACTCTCCTACATACAGAAATCTGTGTTTTGGCAAGTTATTACTTACACCCATGGTTGTCATGAAGTCAAATTCTAGGTCAAATGAATGCTTCATGTCAGTAATAATGTACCAAAACAGTATATTTCTCAACACACTCTCTCTAGTTGCTTACGCTCAATCTGACAAGTCCTGACAAGAGGACAAACATTTACATTGTTCTTTCACAATAATCTCCCATTGCCTCCAGCAACTGTTCAACATCCCCTTGCACCTACTCTGGGAAAATACACTCAGGTGCATTCCTCACATGGCTCGAGACCTTGGAATTAGAAGGTTCTATCTGACATTTTGGTCAAAATTCAGTTGTTTACATAGTTGCTCTATAGAAGGTCTTTCACATATGAGATCTGTCCGATTCTCACACATTTCTGGGTTTCCAATGAAAAAATAAATGCATGTAAGGGGATGTACTTGAGTCATAAAAACATCAAAAAACAGCTCTGAGATGTGGGAATTCAATAACCCTCTGTATCTCAACACTATATTTTGCAGGTAGAACCTTAGAATTCCAAGTCATTGATTATGCATATCATAGATTATGGCCCTCTTTTGCAATTATTTATATATATTTGTCACCACTTTTGCAGACGCATGCCCATAACCTCTGTTCTTTCTGTCCAAAATAAATGAATAAAGGCACCTTGGAGCATCTTTAAGGCCCATTGGAGAGGCATCTCTGTTTTTCTCTTGTTTTATGTCAATCCGAAAACCTCCATGGAAGGAGTATTTCACCAAAAATACAGACACATGGATAACTACCAAGTCGTTGGCTTACTCTGGGAATCAGAGACCAGAAAAATATATCAGTTTACTCCAGTGGCAGTCAGTGCCGTTTAAGAGGAGGATTCTTTTTTTGTTCATGAGCATGGCCTTATTTCTATTACAGCATATTGGATGTCATTCATATTCCGTTCACCCAGTTCAATGTAACAGCGATAGGTTTAGGCTACTACATGATACTCTAATTTTCCCTCTACCCATCATCAGGTTGCTACAACCTAGCCTATGAACGAAAGTTTAGGTGAAACATAGGTGAACACAGGTCAAGAGACAAATTTGAGGGGACAGACAGTGACATTCAATACCAACTTGCATGCTTTTGCCTGCATCTAGTTGATATAGGGTGTGATCATTGGTCCAACAGTTGCAAACAAGACTTTCTATTGGACAAATTCAGCTATGTTTTACCCATTTTGTTCCATTTGCTTCCGTTTAAGAAACTTTTTTCAACAGAATCAGCGGAATGAATACACCACTGATCACGCATAAACACTGTTCACTTTCAAAGCAGCCAAGTTGTATTCCTTCTTGCATCTCTCCTCCTCTCACCTCTTCCCTTCGCTTGTGGACTTGCACAATGCACAACACATCAGCTGTAAGTGAGCAGGATACAAAACCTTTCCAAGCCAAACCGCAACACACAGACTACATCGTTATCCCCATATTAGCTAAAGTAATGTCATAGTCAGCATACACATAGCACTAACATAAAATACATAAAACACATAGAAAAACACATAAAACACATAAAACACATAAAACACATAAAACACATAGAACTAACGCGTTAGTAAACCCGCTACAATCATACAGTAACTTTACAGTGTTAGTCTGTAAGCAGTAACACCGGTGGGCCCCGGTGACAATAAATTAGTAATACCAAAAGCTTACCTTGACTTGGAAGAGTTCCAGTGTTGTGTTGGAAAGTCATAGCCAGCTAGCTAACATAACATCCCTCTGTTTGAGCAGGGTGTTTCAGTAGGCTAAACTAGCTGCATTTGCTAGATAAGTAACTGAAACTGAAAAAAATGACAATCTCTCTATTTCTCTCTTACTTCTCCGTCATTTTGTAAGAAATTAATTTGTTCAAAACTGTTCAACTATTGTCTTTCTCTCTCTTTGAGTCAACTACTCACCACATTTTATACACTGAAGTGCTAGCTAGCTGTAGCTTATGCTTTCAGTAATAGATTAACTATCTGATCCTTTGATTGGGTGGACAATATGTCAGTTCATGCTGCAAGAGCTCTGATAGGTTTGAGGACGTCCTCCAGAAGTTGTCATAATTACTGTGTAAGTCTGTGGAAGTGGGTGAGAACCATGAGCCTCCAAGGTTTTGTATTGAAGTCAATGTACCCAGAAGAGGACAGAAGCTAGCTGTCCTCCGGCTACACCGAGGTGCTATCCTACAGAGTGCTGTTGAGGCTACTGTAGACCTTCTTCTTTGTGTTTTAATCAATTATTTTGTGACGTGATTATATTTAGTATAGTTTTATCTAATAAGGATAACTTTTTTAAATGTTTTACAATTTAAATGTTTATGAAATTCACTGAGGAGGATGGTCCTCCCCTTCTTCCTCTGAGGAGCCTCCACTGATTTACTCATCTAAAGCTAAGCTTTAGCCATGTTGCTAGTTATCCAAGGGATATTGTTGTAAGTGGAGATCATGCCTACATAGTTATTGTATGAGTGATGGCTTACCAGCCAATCACGTGAGAGTTGTTCAGTTATATTTGTTGCGTGCTGGTTTAAGGGTCAAATTCTGACTGTACGTAATGCCCCAGCACCAAACCAAGCTAGTTCTCGTGTTGGAGCTAGTTGGTCTAAATGCATTGTATTATTTAGAAGTTGGTAATAAAACACCCAAAGAGAGAAGCTTGTTGTGGCCTTCTTTCCACGCCTCCAAGCAATGAGGAGTTGATCACTGATCTAACTCCAGGAGTTGACAACGGTCCAGGATCACTGATCTAACTACAGAACAGAAGCTAGCTACCATTAGCCAACAACTGTAGTAAAGCCAATAGGAGATGGCTGGTCAACTCCACAGAGCACATACAACAATGTCATGTATTTGTCATTTTAGGGAACTATTACTTGAACAAATGTATGGTGAACATGAATTAATGTGTTTGATGACGTGGTTTGAAGTTAGGAAGGATATTATCTTTATTGAATCATTAAATGGCTTTACTTTTCTAATAAAATGAAACAGAACCTTTTGGTTTAACCCAGATCGACATCTGCGATTTACAGGGTTCTATCTGCGATTGCATTCCCCTAAAAACACATTTACAAATGTCCCAGGATTTTAAGTACCTTTAAGGTTATGAAAGAGGAATTCCCTACAGTTTTCAGTACTGGCATGTGAAAACTTTGATGCTCAATACCTCACATCTAGACAGCGCAGATATAACCTATCCAAGGTCAAGAAAAATTAAGTTGCGAATACCAGTTTGTAGAGTAGACTGCAGAGCCTAGTCTTGACAGACTGCTTTAAACAGATTTTGAACAGTTCCTTGAGATGTAAAGGCTGGATGAAGAGTTTCAATTAATTTGCATCAAGTTAAGAATAGAAAGCTCCATGATATAAAAAACAAAAACATGTAAATATATTTCACTTCCTTGGATGTTGATTTACATCTTCCTGAGTTCGCCATTGTTTACTTTATATCAATAACATTGGTTAGAACAGGGGTCTCCAACAGGTCAATCGCGAGCTACCAGCCAAACATTTCAGAAGCTACATGACATTTTCAAGTGTTCCATCGCAAACTGTCATAAACAAATGTAACAATTATCAGACACCCCAAGCTCCCAGCTACTATCTAATCAACCCAACTTTGGCATGATCCCACCCCTGGTTGGTCACTATTGGCTTAAAAAGCCAAACCTAACACAATATCTGCCAACTAATTTCAAGCAATATTGCCCCTGTCTGTCTGTGTGGTGCACGCGTTTGTTATCACTTCCGTGTGTAACCATTTTGTGGGTTGACAGAAATACTTTCCACAAAACCTTCTCAATAAAATGTTAACTGCAGAGTAGGCTTACCTTGCAGAAGTATATCATGAGTAAGTATATCATTTGTATGTAAATGTAAATCTCGGTGGGGCAAACTGGCATTTTTTGTTGATGTTGGTGCATGCCAGCCACCAAAGCCCCTACACAACACAATGCTAAACAATACATTAATTACACTATAATGGTGACAAACGGTGCCCAAAAACTGTTAGGGCCCACATAAAGCTGTCCCAACAGCAGAGCTTTCTTTTCAGCACAATGGAGTGAATCCTTACCACCGCTACACCTGGCTGTCAGTGGAGCCTTGTCTGGCAGCGAAACAGTTAATTCAGCCTCATTTACTGCCTTTTTAAAAAACATAGCTGATATGGCTGACTTGCTTAAACAAATGTGGTTTCTACTGACAATTGAGATGTACAAACTATAGCATAAGGGAACGAATAAGCGAATAAGAGGCAATCCATAATTTCAATTAAGACATTCATGAGCGAGTTAGGATGGACGTAGTCAATATAACTATTTGTTCAGCACTTTTGAAATGTACAGCGACAGAATTCAAAACAATGGCCATTCTTACAGTATTCTCCCTGTACACCAGGTCAGAACCGTAGGATAAATAAAGGGGCATTTAAGCAGACAATTAAAGCTGTTACAATATTCAATGATTACATTTCTCTAAAATAGGCTACATGTGCACCACCAACTCAGAAAAGTAGGCTAAGTTATGAGAAGGAAAGGGACAAAATTATTAGGGTGAGGCACATGGGCTACTAATAGCTTACTACACAACAAACACTTAGTATTACTTTCTTAGCTGCGGTATACATATCCTCATAGCATATTACATAATTTATGCAGCAGCATACAAGACATTTTTGGACTGACCTTGTTGTGCTGTGCTCACTTGAACAGGAAGATGGTGAGGCGGGCCATTTGCAAGTAGATTGTTGACTTGATTCATGATGATTCATGCTGATGACTGCTTGTCTAGCTTGCTAGCTAAGATTTTGAAAGCATAATGTTGACATGATCAGTCCAATCAAAGCTATGGTAGATATAACGTGATTTGACGTCATTTTATCTGTGGTCAATGACTTTGAGCCTTCTTGGGTGGGCACTTCTAATGTATATCTATGGCAGCACCCAAGGGGCTTGAATTTTCAAGCTCTCCCCGTAGATTTTGTGGTGACATGGTGTCCCAATGAGTGGCAGAACACTGAGCCAATCACGGCGCAACTAGAGAACATTACCAACCACTACGCTCCGTATTTTCCGCTGTCTGCCCCACCACAGAAAGCACTGAGCTAGGCTGAAACACCTGCATTTTAGAGCTAACTTACTCAAGAAAGTAAAAAAAAAAAAGACCATTTATTTTTATTAACTCAAAGATAATTTTTTTTACATTGTTTGCAAACTGATATGTGACACGTATTAATGCAAAAAATAACATACAAAACAGGCAACAAGAAAATGTTTAGCTACATTTTTTAGTAGCTAAACAGGTGGGGTTCAAAACTAAATGATGGGTCTCCACTGAATATTTATTATTGCAAACTTTGCCATGAAATGAGCCGCAGCAGTACAGAACCATCGCTAGACGGCACATTCTTCACTTGCTAGATGCACAATTAAAGTGCCAGATGTGCAATTAAAGGGGAATTACACTGAAAAATCAACCATTTTTTTTACATTTTTTTAAAATTCTGATGTGATTTAAGATTTGGAATGGACTCAGAACATCAAATTTGGTTGTTTCTCTATGAACAGTTGTAATTTTGAGAGTGATCAACAAAACTAAAACTAAAACGAGGAAAATTCAACTGAGAAATAATTTGGAAAATATAAAACAGAATTTGTTAACCACCTAGAGTTGTTTATATTTTAACCATTATTTTACAAGGTATATTGACAGCAACCATTCTCCTGTACACTAAGGACTAGGGGAAGAGTTGCAGGGGGAGAAGAAAAGAAGGATGTGCCTATTTGAAAGTTAGAAACAAAATGAGTAGCTCACAATGTTTCATTAACTCTCATGCTAGAAAAGGTTGGTGTAACGTGGGTTAGAACAACAGAAGCGGCACTCCTAGTGGCCGGTGATTTTAATGCATGAAAACTGAAATCCGTTTTAATTCATATCTACCAGCATGTCACCTGTGCAAATTGAGGCGAAAAAAATGTAGATCACCTTCACTCCACACATAGAGAAACATACAAAGCTTTCTCTTGCCCTCCATTTGGCAAATCTGACCATAACTCTATCTTCCTGATTCCTGCTTACAAGCAAAACCTCAAACAGGAAATGGTCTGATGAAGTGGACGCTAAGCTACAGGACTATTTCGCTAGCACAGACTGGAATATGTTCTGAGACTCATCCAATGGTATTTAGGAGTTCACATCAGTCACCAGCTTCATTAATAAGTGCATTGACGACGCCATCCCCACAGTGCCCGTACGTACATATCCCAACCAAAACCAAAAACTATGGATTACAGGCAACATCCGCACTGAGCTAAAGGCTAGAGCTTCTGCTTTCAAGGAGCAGGACACTAACCTGAACCCTTATAAGAAATCCTGCTACGCTCTCCAATGAACCATCAAACAGACAAAACGTCAATATAGGACTAATATCGAATCCTACTACACCACCTCTGACACTCATCAGATGTGGCAGGGCTTGCAAAGTGACAGAAGCCTACCAGACAAGGTAAATGCCTTCTATGCTCGCTTCAAGGCAAGCAAAACTGAATCATGCATGAAAGCACCAGCGGTTCTGGACAACTGTGTGATCATGCTCTCTGTAGCCGATGTGAGTAAGACCTTTAAACAGGTTAACATTCACAAGGTCGCAGGGCCAGACAGTTTACCAGGGCGTGTACTCAGAGCATGCGCTGACCAGCTGACAAGTGTCTTCACTGACATTTTCAACCTCTCCCTGACCCAGTCTGTAATACGTACATGTTTCAAGCAGACCACCATAGTTCATGTGCCCAAGAACGCCAAGGTAACCTCACATCTGTAGCCATGAAATGCTTAGAAAGGCTGGTCATGACTCACAACACCATCATCCCCAACCTAGTCTCAGAGCATTTCGTATTAATCTGTACATAAATCTGAGAAACTCCATTTAGTATGATATGTTTTACGTTTCGTATCGTATGTATTCATTTGTGGATTTCCATCAGCTACTACGTTTTATGTGATACGTATTACAATTTCTATTATACTTTACGAATTTGCAAAATGTACAATATGTTACGTATTTGCAAAACGTACTATATGTTACGAATTTGCTAAATGTATGATATATTACAAATTCTAGCTAGGTGGCTAGCTGGCTTACTTAACTAGGCTATGGGTTAGGGATTAGGGTTAAGTTCAGGAGTTAGGTTAAAGGGTTATGGTTAGGGAAAGAGTTAGCTAAAAGGATTAGTGTTAGGTGAAGGGTTAGGTAAAAGGGTTATGGTTAGGGGAAGGGTTAGCTAACATGCTAAGTAGTTGCAAAGTAGCTATAAAGTAGTAAGTAGTTGAAAAGTTGCTAAAATACTAAAGTTGTCCATGATGAGATTCAAGCTCGCAACCTTTGGGTTGCTAGACGTTCACGTTATACATCGACCAGGGTTGGGTAGGTTACTTTCTAAATGTAATCAGTTACAGTTAGTAGTTACCTGTCCAAAATTGTATTCAGTAACATATCTTTTGGATTACCCAAACTCAGTAAAGTAATCTGATTACATTCAGTTACTTTTAGATTACTTTCCCCGTAAGAAGAATTAGAAGAAGACAAAAATGTATGTTACCAATTGAACGACATCTATTGCAGGATAAATCAATGTTAAAGTTTGCATAGCTGGCCATGTACGGATGTTACATTTTACCTTATGGGTTGGTTATGTAGGCTTCTTCTAACCTATCGCTTTCTACTACATATAATAATACGATTCAATTATATCTTTACATTAAAAACCAAAGTCTATCAGAATTCCAGTCATTCCAATAAATGTTATACCCCTTGATCTTCAAGAATAGAACTTGGAAATATGGAAGTATAGATTAACCCAAAAAAATTCCTGAGCATAACCCCAAACCTAAGGGTTTATTAGCCAGCCCTACTCTGTTGTTTATTATTTTGTTGTCATGGAGGACTGATTGGGCTCATTGATTGGAGTATAAAATAAATGCTGCGCTCATGGAATGGCATGCTTTGAGCACTACTGAAAAGTGCTATTTACATGTGAAAAATGAATGCCATATGCTGCATTTGCTATAGGCCTATTGTTAACTTTTTTGTTGTTGACACTGTGATATCTTGATAATATGCAGCTGTTTAAAGGGCAAATCCACAGATGAAACAATAACAAAATGGCCACCCCGCCTCTGTTTTGGTAAAAAGCTGAGGGATGGGCCTGGAAAAATGTAACCACTCTCAGATTAATAGACAGAGCTATGGATGGAAGGACTGAGCAACCATGATATCAACATTATTATTTTAACCATGTTATGAGGCTAAACAGTGTTTGTTTACATTTACAATGTTTACAAACATTGGAGAAAAACAAGTTTATATTTTGGGATCCCATGGAGTGTGACAGTTGAACTGAGTTCATGAGGCATTTCTAAGTTATATTCTTCAAGAATCAATGGATATACACCAATGTTCAAAAATTTGGGGTCACTTAGAAATGTCCTTGTTTTTTAAAGAAAATCTCATTTTTTGTCCATTAAAATAACATCAAATTGATCAGAAATACAGTGTAGACATTGTTAATATTGTAAATTAATATTGTAGCTGGAAACGGCAGATTTTTCATGGAATATCTACATAGGCGTACAGAGGCCCATTATCAGCAACCATCACTACTGTGTTCCAACGGCACGTTGTGTTAGCTAATCCAAGTTTATAATTTTAAAAGGCTAATTTATCATTAGAAAACCCTTTTGCAATTATGTTAGCACAACTGAAAACTGTTGTCCTGATTAAAGAAGCAATAAAACTGGCCTTCTTTAGACTAGTTGAGTATCTTGAGCATCAGCATTTGTGGGTTTGATTACAAGCTCAAAATGTCCAGAAACAAAGAACTTTCTTCCGAAACTCGTCAGTCTATTCTTGTTCTGAGAAATGAAGGCTATTCCATGTGAGGAATTGCCAAGAAACTGAAGATCTCGTACAACGCTGTGTACTACTCCCTTCACAGAACAGCACAAACTGGCTCTAACCAGAATAGAAAGAGGAGTGGGAGACCCCAGTGCACAACTGAGCAAGAGGACAAGTACATTAGAGAGTTTTCTAATGATCAATTAGCCTTTTAAAATGATAAACTTGGATTAGCTAACATAATGTGCCATTGGAACACAGGAGTGATGGTTGCTGATAATGGGCCTCTGTACCCCTATGTAGATATTCCATGACAAATCAGCCGTTTCCAGCGACAATAGTCATTTACAACATTAACAATGTCTACACTGTATTTTTTTATGGACAAAAAACGTCCTTTTCTTTCAAAAACAAGGGCATTTCTAAGTGACCCCAAACTTTTGAACAGTAGTTTTGAACAGTAGTGTATATAAGTCCAAAAATGGATGTAGCAACTAAAGATTGCCCCTTTAAGTCAATCGAAAGTGTGCGAGTTTGAGCATGTGTCCATTAGGCCTATGGATTTTTTATTTTATTAGCATTAATTAGATTGAGCAATAAAAGCCCTAGTTTTATTCCATAGGCTGGGATCTGCTCTATGCAGCTGTTGCAAGAGCACATTTTTCACTGGCTGTACACTGGTTTCAAAAACAATGATTGATAGGCAGCTTAAACTTGTTGAATTCAACCATTATTGAGTTCAAATACACATTTAGATTGGTGAACAGCCATGCACAACAACCACAATCTGTAAGGCGCAAATAGCTAAATGAGAGAGCAGCAGTGTGATTCACATCAACGCGCTATGTAGATATCAATAATAAGTGATATCCATATCGCCATGAACTACACCACTGTTGTCATCCTTACCTTCAAACGTTTATTCAAGTTGGATAATCTTTGGATGCCGACAGCAGTCGCACCATTGGAAGACATAGCTTGGACTGTAGCCTACAAAAGCCTATTCCTGCTCTTCTCCCTCGATCCATCAAACACATTTGGTGTGTCATCATAGTGGTTGGTCTCTGACTTGTGGTCAGACTCGCTCAGGTGGAACAAACTTAAACTTGCGCCTTGTTTCAATGCTGATTTAAATGTCATTGAGAAAACAGAGAAGTGTCAAATACTTTTTCCCCCCGCAAACCTCCTTTATGATTTTTAAAGTAATCCTCAAAGTAATCATCTAGCTTTTCAAAAGTATCTGTAATCTGATTACAACATTTTGGATGGTAACCAGTGGTGGAAAAAGTACCCAACTGTCATACTTGAGTAAAAGTAAAGATACCTTAATAGAAAATGACCAAAAGTAAAAGTCATCCAGTAAAATTCAACTTGAGTAAAAGTTTAAAAGTATTTGGTTTAAAATATACTTAAGTATCAAAAGTAAAAGTATAAATAATTTCAAATTCCATCCAAACCAGATGGCACCATTTTCTTGTTTTTCTAATTTATGGAAAGCCAGGGGCACACTCCAACACTCAGACATCATTTACAAACAAAGCACTTGTGTTTAGTGAGTCCGCCAGATCAGAGGCAGTAGGGATGACCACACACACCACAAGTGTGTGAATTTGACTAATTTCCTGTCCTGCAAAGCATTCAAAATGTAACGAGTACTTTAGGGTGTCAAGGAAAATATTTTTCTTAAGGAATGTAGTGAAGTAAAAGTAAAAGTAGTCCAAAATATAAATAGTAAAGTAAAGTACAAAAACTAGTAGTACTTTAAAGTATGTTTTACTTAAGTACTTTACACCACTGCTGGTAATGTAACGGATTACAGTTAACGTTTTTTGTAATCCCTTACATGTAACGAATTACATGTAATCACTCCCCAACACTGACGCCGATACATCCACCCCCACCAACTACCCTACTTTCATTTTTGCCTAAAGTAACCATCTGTCTTATGTAACCATACCAAGAGTAACATATCATATTCATTTGAGTGTTCATTGACTACAGTTTAGCGTTCCATAACATAGTGTCCTCTGAGCCGAGCTCATAACTAAGCTAAGGACTCTGGGATTGAACACCTACCTCTGCGTGGCTGCACACGTCTCAAACACCATCATTAAGTTTGCAGAAGACGTGATGGTGTTAGGCCTGATCACGACAAAGATTAGACAGCCTATAGGGAGGAGGTCAGAGACCTGGCAGTGTGGTGCCAGGACAACAACCTCTCCCTCAATACAAAGGAATACAAAGGAGCTGATAGTAGACTACAGGAAACGGAGGGCAGAGCTCACCCCCATTCACATCGACAGGGCTGTAGTGGAGCAGGTCAAGAGCTTGAAGTTCCTCGGTGTCCACATGACTAAGGATTTATCATGGTCCAAACAAACCAACACAATTGTGAAGAGGTAACGACAATACCTCTTCCCCATCAGGAGGCTTAAAAGATTTGGCATGTGCCCTCAGATCCTCAAAAAGTTCTACTACAGCTGCACCATTGAGAGCAACTTGACTGGCTGCATCACGCCGTTGTATAGCAAAGGCTTGGCATTCGTCCGCAAGGCGCTACAGAGGGTAAGGTGTACGTCACAGTACATCACTGGGGCCGAGCTCCCTGCCATCCAGGACCTCTATACCAGACAGTGTCAGAGGAAGAACCTAAAAATTGTCAAACTCTAGCCACCCAAGTCATAGACTGTTCTCTCTGCTACTGCACGGCAAGCGGTACCGATGCACCAAGTCTGAAACCAACAGGACCCTGAATAGCTTCTACCCCCAAGTCATAAGACTACTAAATAGTTAGTCCAGGTAACTATAATGGTTCAGGTGGCTACTATCCTGAACAAAAACATTAACATGCAACAATTTCAAATATTTTACTGAGTTACAGTTCACATGAGGAAATCAGTCAATTGAAATAAATAAATTAGACCCTAATCTTTGGATTTCACATTAACGGGCAGAGGTGCAGCCATAGGTGGGCCTTGGAGGTCATAGGCCCACATACGTGGCAGCCAGGCCCAACCACTGGGGAGCAAGGCCCAACCACTGGGGAGCCAGGCCCAACCACTGGGGAGCCAGGCCCAACCACTGGGGAGCAAGGCCCAACCACTGGGGAGCAAGGCCCAACCACTGGGGAGCAAGGCCCAACCACTGGGGAGCCAGGCCCAACCACTGGGGAGCCAGGCCCAACCACTGGGGAGCCAGGCCCAACCACTGGGGAGCCAGGCCCAACCACTGGGGAGCCAGGCCCAACCACTGGGGAGCCAGGCCCAACCACTGGGGAGCAAGGCCCAACCACTGGGGAGCAAGGCCCAACCACTGGGGAGCCAGGCCCAACCACTGGGGAGCCAGGCCCAACCACTGGGGAGCCAGGCCCAACCACTGGGGAGCAAGGCCCAACCACTGGGGAGCCAGGCCCAACCACTGGGGAGCCAGGCCCAACCACTGGGGAGCAAGGCCCAACCACTGGGGAGCCAGGCCCAACCACTGGGGAGCCAGGCCCAACCACTGGGGAGCAAGGCCCAACCACTGGGGAGCCAGGCCCAACCACTGGGGAGCCAGGCCCAACCACTGGGGAGCCAGGCCCAACCACTGGGGAGCAAGGCCCAACCACTGGGGAGCCAGGCCCAACCACTGGGGAGCCAGGCCCAACCACTGGGGAGCAAGGCCCAACCACTGGGGAGCCAGGCCCAACCACTGGGGAGCCAGGCCCAACCACTGGGGAGCCAGGCCCAACCACTGGGGAGCCAGGCCCAACCACTGGGGAGCCAGGCCCAACCACTGGGGAGCAAGGCCCAACCACTGGGGAGCCAGGCCCAACCACTGGGGAGCAAGGCCCAACCACTGGGGAGCAAGGCCCAACCACTGGGGAGCCAGGCCCAACCACTGGGGAGCCAGGCCCAACCACTGGGGAGCCAGGCCCAACCACTGGGGAGCAAGGCCCAACCACTGGGGAGCCAGGCCCAACCACTGGGGAGCCAGGCCCAACCACTGGGGAGCCAGGCCCAACCACTGGGGAGCCAGGCCCAACCACTGGGGAGCCAGGCCCAACCACTGGGGAGCCAGGCCCAACCACTGGGGAGCCAGGCCCAACCACTGGGGAGCCAGGCCCAACCACTGGGGAGCAAGGCCCAACCACTGGGGAGCCAGGCCCAACCACTGGGGAGCAAGGCCCAACCACTGGGGAGCCAGGCCCAACCACTGGGGAGCCAGGCCCAACCACTGGGGAGCAAGGCCCAACCACTGGGGAGCCAGGCCCAACCACTGGGGAGCCAGGCCCAACCACTGGGGAGCCAGGCCCAACCACTGGGGAGCAAGGCCCAACCACTGGGGAGCCAGGCCCAACCACTGGGGAGCCAGGCCCAACCACTGGGGAGCAAGGCCCAACCACTGGGGAGCCAGGCCCAACCACTGGGGAGCCAGGCCCAACCACTGGGGAGCCAGGCCCAACCACTGGGGAGCCAGGCCCAACCACTGGGGAGCCAGGCCCAACCACTGGGGAGCCAGGCCCAACCACTGGGGAGCCAGGCCCAACCACTGGGGAGCAAGGCCCAACCACTGGGGAGCCAGGCCCAACCACTGGGGAGCAAGGCCCAACCACTGGGGAGCCAGGCCCAACCACTGGGGAGCCAGGCCCAACCACTGGGGAGCCAGGCCCAACCACTGGGGAGCCAGGCCCAACCACTGGGGAGCCAGGCCCAACCACTGGGGAGCAAGGCCCAACCACTGGGGAGCCAGGCCCAACCACTGGGGAGCAAGGCCCAACCACTGGGGAGCAAGGCCCAGTCAATCAGAAGGAGTTTTTCCCCACAAAAGGGCTTTATTACAGACAGGAATACTCCTCAGCTGCCCCCCCCCCCCCCCTCAGACGATCCCACAGGTGTAGAAGCCGGATGAGGAAGTCCTGGACTGGCGTGGGCTGCGGTTGTGAGGCCGGTTGGATGTACTGACAAATTCTCTAAAACGACGTTGGAGGTAGCTTATGGTAGAGAAATTAACATTGAATTCTCTGGCAACAGCTCTGGTGGACATTCCTGCAGTCAGCATGCCAATTGCACACTCCCTCAAAACTTGAGACATCTGTGGCATTGTGTTGTGTGACAAAACTGCACAGGTGTCCTTTAATTGTTCCCAGTACAAGGTGCACCTGTGCAATGGTCATGCTATTTAATCAGCTGCTTGGCAAAGAAGAAATGCTCACTAACAGGGAGTTAAACATATTTTTACACAAAATTTAGGAAAAACATACTTTATGTGCATATGGAACATTTCAGGTATTTTTTTTCAGCTCATGAAACATGGGACCAACACTACATGTTTATATTTTTGTTTTGTGTATTGACCCTTTATTCACAAACTTTTTTGACTCATCACATATGCTGCTGATACTGTTTACTACCTGTCACTTTATTCCTAGTTACAGTATACATACACTGAACAAAAATGAACTGTAACTTAGTCAAATCTTTGAAATTGTTGCATGTTGCGTTTATATTTTTGTTCACTGTACATATATACCTCAATTACATTGTACCCCTGCACATCGACTCGGTACTGGCACCCCTTGTATATAGCCAAGTTATCATTAATCATTGTGTATATATTATTACTTCTATTATTATGTGTTTTCCTTTTCTATTATTTCTGTATTTTCTTTCTATCTGCATTTTTGGGAAGTGCTTGGTTTGAGTAAGCATTTCACTGTTAGTCCACACCTGTTTACGAAGCATGTGACAAATAACATTTGATTTCATACTGTCTGTGTAGTAGATGTGAAACTCCCTAGTAGCATGTTGGCTGGAGTACATCAGTGGCATCACCCTGAGATCTAATGCCAACCGTTGATCAAGGAGTTGATCAAGGACCGAATCATCTCTTAAAATCAAAAATCAAATCAAATCTTGCTCTGTTACCTAAGGCAGTTGGCTTTGAGTTACAAGTGTTGCTATATAGAATGTTACTAGTTCGATCCCTGTTCGGGGCAGAACCAAATGCACTCTGTTACATCTGCACTGTTCAGAGCATTTAGCCCTTTCTATGACTATGCAGTCAGGATTTCATCATTCTTGATTCTTCATAGAGAGTACAGTTAGAGTATCCTGACCCCTTAGTGAAATCTGACATGAGATAGGTTGTCAATTTCCCCGGTCAAACCAAGCATTTGTCCTGTAACTAAAATTTTAATTTAAAGCTCACATGGGGGAGAAGCAGACAGTCAGCGGACGTGACCTTTTTTCTACAGTAGTTATTTTTTGTCCACTTTTCTCGACATCCTTTCTCCTTTCAATCGCCAAAATCACTTTCTCTCTCGCCCGTGGATCACATGTTTCTTTGGTTGCCTTCCACTGAAATTCTGGAAAAACGTATCATTTTGGGAACTGAAGAAAGTGACTATTGATAAGGGATAATGGGTCCATTTATTGCAAAAGTTAAGGTTTAAGTCTTTGGACATGGAAAAGGGGGGAAATTAAAAAAGAATTTAAAAAAATTACTGGTTCAAGTGAGGCTGAACAGGCAATGAAAACTTCCCTTTTGGATATAATTCAATAATTGTTCGGCAATATTAGTTATGTACACAAACTCTCTCACCCTCAATCTTTCTCCCTTCTCCCTCTCCCTGAGTGTGTTTGGAGAAGAGGATGGTAAAGGAATTGATGGAGTTAGGTCAAGATGCTCACTGAAGATCCCTTGTTTCCTGTCCTGGCCTAAAAGGCTGGGTTTATTTTTCCCAGAGTGGGACGGGACAACCCTCCTCCCCAATCTCACAAGCATCAGTGTGAGGCAATGCCCAGGAGGGAGAGAAAGAGAGAGGGAGAGGGCTTAGGCGCCATCCGTCCTTCCACCTCTCCCCCTCTCCTTGCTTCTCACTGGCACAGAGTCCACAGCAACACATGTCTCTGATCAAGTGCAGCCTGCGTCATCAGTTAGTAAACTCCAGACTCCAGGAAAACAGAGAGCACATTCATCCACGGCGACCCTGTGACTGAGTGTGTGATTCATTACTCTTTAATATGCACCCCCCCTCCCCCCCAACCACTCAACCACCTCTCCAATCCTGGCCTCAGGCAGACTCCAAACCCTGATGAAATCCATCATTAGGCATACTTGTGGTGTTACTGTTGTTGGGTTCTTTATTTACCAGATGCAGTGGTTGTCCTTGGCCTATTTGCAGACAGAGGAGACTTAACAGGCTAGATTTTTACATCTGGGTGAGTTCGTTGGTCTGAGCTTCCTCTCCACAGGCAACAGGCAGAGAGGAGACTATTATGAAGACTTTATATAGGATACGAGGGTGGGGGACGAGAGGTGCTTAGAGAGCTACTCAGGAGGAGATTATAACTTTATTGCAAGTAAAACACACCCTAGTTAATTTTAAAAAGACAATCAACAGAAAATATTTCAATGATACTTTACATTTCTCCTGAGAACTACTACTTTTAGTCTGTTCCCTCTGCTGTTGAGTTTATATTTCTCAGCACGGCACCACATTGAAAAAACAGCGTAACGGCTCCCTGAAATCAGCGTACTTCACTGCTGTGTAGGAAAACATGCAGAGAAGATAACCACAGACGGGGACCGGCGCCTGAAGGAAAGCCCCGTAGGAATCCACAAGTCTGGAACTTAGCAGCACACAGTGTAAAACTGCGGGTTGGCAGCGGGGTGGCCGGGGAGCGCTACCCCCAAGCCCTCTGTGTCATCTGCGCAGGATGAGTCGTGTTTATGGGAGGCTGACAGCTCCTTCCTGTATCCCAGGCCCTGAGCCCACTGTGAGCCCTGGCTGCTGCTGCACTGAAGGCCGCTGTCTCTCTCCCCCTGACTGGGACTGGGCCTGGGAGCGGGTGTGGGTGGGACAGTGGAGAACAGTGGGGGGATGGGATATGGTGTAGTGGCAGTAAGCAGTGAGGGTTAGCGCTTGAGCTCCTCGGCTCCTAGCCTGTCTTTTTTGGGTGAAGTAGGCCAATGTAAACTCCCATTTCCTGCCGGCCTGTCTCTGAGGAGGAGAGCTGAGCCTCCTGTGAAGAGAGAGAGAGAGCTGCTGCTCTGCAGGGACACTTCACGCTCAACACATATATGTACATAAATAGATATACAGCCAGAGGCAGGGAGAGAGAGAGAAGAATACACAAACCCAGTGGGGCTCTGGAATGTTAAACACTTAATGGCATAAATAGCAGCCCCTTTGGTAAATTACAATGAGTGTTCTGGCACTGGGAAGCGTGCAGCAGGAAAAAGTTCTCACATTTCAGAACCAGGCATTCTAATCTCCCAAAGGAGTGAGTGGGGGAGCAAGTACTGTTTTAATTTCCCCCAAAAAGATTCATATATACACTAACTTGGAGTGTGGTGAGGGTTATGATATGTTGGGGGTTCAACTGGTGGCTGGATTTCAAAAGGGTAGGCCTACTATATAAGCTTTGTGGCAAGAAAGAAGTTCAACTACAGAGACATTATTCATACAGCAGAATGAGTGATTCCAATGTAGTATTAATAAGTTAACTAGAGAGCATAATCTGACTCAAACCGTTACTCACTTCAACTTGCAATGCTATGTGATTTTATTAGCCGAGCCGACACCCTCGCCTGAGGACACGCTAACAATTTACATCATAAAACCACTCTGAATTAATTCCAAGCAGCTGGAACTTAATATGCCTGCTGTATAAGAACATCCAGGTCAAAGGTGCAATGGTAACAACCAAATGACTGAACTATTAATCCATCTCCCAGACCTGTCACTCCATATCGGTCCATATCGGACTCTTTGTTAGCTCACAGCAGTATGACCAAATGTCTAGAGCTCGCCACAGAAGTCTTATCTCCTGCTCAATGACTATTTCCCTGACTGAGAAGAAAACGTGTAGTTTAAGAACCATGTGGCTAGAAGCTCCAGCAGACAGAGAGGCTGAGTGGAACAGCCCACGCACCCTCGCTGCTCTGTGACCAGACCTGGGCTAGGTTTCCCAAAAGCATCATAGCACTAAGATCTTAATTCAATTTAAACTAAATCGACGAAAGATGATCTTTGTGCTACGATGCTTTTGGGAAACCCAACCCTGATCACTCAGAGAACCATGGGAACTTAGACTCTCCTGGCTAAACAGACTCTGACTCACTGTCTGGGCTACAAAGTAGGAGCTTCAACTCCCTCAACTAAGGAAATACAGACCTGGAACAAGTTTAAATAAGATGAATGTTGGCCAACAAATCTATTCTCTCTTTCACACTTGCACACGCACACACACTGTTTGCACAGTGGCTGCAGGAGGCGGTGGCAGGTGGAGAGATGGAGACATTGAGCCGGTGTACGCAGTAGTCCTTGTCCATCACTCAGTGTGTTCACCTGCACACCTGCCTCCCACTAAACGTCACAATGGGCAATTCAAACTGCTCATTCACTCCCAACAGACTACATTTCCAGTTGTTGAAAGAGAGCCCTATTCCAATTAACAGTCTCTAACCAAACATGCATATATGGTTGTTGTATAAGTAGTGCTAGACTCTCGTTCAAAAAAAGGTAAAACAATACTTTTTATAAACATAAATTATTTTATTGAATGCAAATCCATCTGCTATGAAATAATTGAAATAGAAGTGAAAAACACAAACAGTAAAAATAAAGACTACATACAATCTGGACACCGCACTGTAAACCATAAAAGGTTTAGGAAATGTAAAATTGACCTCTGTACAGCCAGGGCTGTGAAACCATGCCTCTATGATGTAAACATTTCAGACATGTAATTTGGTCCCCTCCTTCCCCACAGTTCTGACTGTTTGATGCATAATAGTAATCCTACCAGCTGAGACAAGAAGGCACATCTTTGGTTTAGAAATAATACATTTCATAAAACAAGTTTATATCTTACAAAAATGGCATGGGAAAGACTGTTCTCTCTATCATTGTAGAGAACAATGGCAATAATTAACACTGTGGTAACCTGGAGTGCATGGCTTAGATTATCATTCAGGAATTAAAACGACATTGAAAGCTGAGAGCTTCCATAAGGAATAACAACAGAAACAAATGGCTTTATC
The DNA here is from genome assembly GCF_045679555.1 of Salvelinus alpinus. Classification (NCBI taxonomy): domain Eukaryota; kingdom Metazoa; phylum Chordata; class Actinopteri; order Salmoniformes; family Salmonidae; genus Salvelinus; species Salvelinus alpinus. The sequence continues at coordinate 15,291,499 of NC_092097.1, read as the reverse complement.
CTGTCATTGAAACACATCAGATTACATCTGGGCTTGATGTAGTCAAAGTAAAAGCTTAAGACGGACCCACTGGAGACATGCATACAAAGGGACCAACGGACCCCATCCTCTTTGTGATGATGACATACTTCCTCTTTCTGGGGGAGGTGGAAGTCACCTGTTATCAGCCCAGTGAAGGTCAGGGCCAGAGCACCTGTTAGCACCTTGTCTATCTACACCACGCTACCAGGGACGTGTGTGTGTGTGTGTGTGTGTGTGTGTGTGTGTGTGTGTGTGTGTGTGTGTGTGTGTGTGTGTGTGTGTGTGTGTGTGTGTGTGTGTGTGTGTGTGTGTGTGTGTGTGTGTGTGTGTGTGTGTGTGTGTCATGCTGAGAGATGTATCTCGCACACGCACCCCTACCTCTCTCAGCAGCTGTGTCTAGGCCACGATGATCCTGAGCTTGTCTGGCCAGGACAAAGGCCGGGATAGACAAAAACAATGGCACCACTAACCCTCATGAATCCACTACTGTATATGAGGAAAAAACTAAGTTGGGACTGGGAGAATGGCAGGAGTACAGAGTTACTTACAGTGCAAAACATTTACCAGACTTGAAATGGGAGGAGTTTGAAAAATGTTCTTCTTCTTCTTTAAATGAGATTGAAACTGAGATGGCTGTGGAAGTTCCATCCAAAGAGATACGAGTCAGGGTCAACTTCCTCTCCTACTAGTTAACGGTGAGTTCATGGTCTCTGTTGGCAGATTGGTTCAGGCTCCTCTGGTCTTGCTGGTGATATGAGTCTGTAGACTCCCCTACCGCCATGAGGTCTCTGTGGGGATAACTCCATGGCCCCTTCCTGCTCATGCTGTGGAGGAGGTGGAGCAGCTGACTGCGCTGTGTTTCTGGAGGAGGGACATGCGGCTGAAGGTACGAGAACACACGCCACACTGGTACTTCTTCACCTCAGCGTGGGTCTGCAGGTGCGCCCGCAGGTTGGAGCGGTCGGCGAAGGCACGGTTACAGTGTTGGCAGGAGAATGGCCGCTCACCTGAGAAGGAGGAGATGGTTGGAGGAGCATTGGATAGAGATGCATGACACTAACTGATGTTGCAGGGTGGCAGGTAGCCTAGTGGTAAGAGTGTTGGGCCAGTAACCGAAAGGTTGCTGGATCAAATCCCCGAGCTGACAAGGTAAAAATCTGTCATGACAGTGTTAACAAGACAGTTAACACACTACTCCCCGGTAGGCCGTCATTGTAAATCAAGAATTTGTTCTTAACTGACTTGCCTAGTTAAATAAAGGAACAAATAAAAAAATTGTAAGCCTGTGTATGAGACGGGTTCTGTGAACCTTTGCTTTGATTAGCAATACACACAACTACATCAATTTGGCTGTCTCTGAGCTCACCAGAGGGGTTAATTAACACCTCTTTGAATACAGCTCATTTAAAGGGTAATATGAATCTGGTGTCAGGATCAGGACCACACTTGAATTAACATGATTAAATCAGTGCCAAATTAGATTACTACTTTCAAGTTGCTGCTGGTAGTAAGTGGGCAGTTTGAAAGCTGAAAGATTCCTTATGTTCTTTGTCCCCTTCATCACAATGTTATCATGCATTCTGTTGTCTCGCAGAGTAGCCAATGATAAGATAATTCTCAGGGAGTCATTGTTACAGTGTGGTAGAAAACAATGAGTGATCAATACAAAGCCCTTTGGGCTTGTTGGTCAAACTGCAAGTGTTGATCTAATTAACTGAATAATTGCCCCTGTCTTCTACCAAAGTAATACCCAATGGAAAGTGTAGGAGTTCTTACCTGTGTGTGTGCGAATGTGGCCGCGCAGCAGCCAGGGCCTGGAGAAGGCCTTTCCGCAGGTGGGGCAGACACAGGGTAGTGTGTGCGAGCGGATATGCATCTTCAGAGCCCCCAGGCTGGTGTACTCTTTAGGGCAGTGCTTGCAGAAGAAGGCTGGCCTTGCTGCAGTGACTGGGGCCACTCTCTCGTCCTCGGTCAGGGCCCCATGGCTCTTGATGCCTGTGCGTTTGGGGCGCTGGGGGGGGTGGTAGGTGTCTGTGGGCTCAGGGCTGGGTGGGTCAGAGGTGCGCCCCTCATCCTCCTCTCCACTGCTACTGGCACTGCTGCTGAGGCTAGATGGGGAGCTGAGGTCCAGGGGACCAGGGGTGGGAGAGGCATCAGTGGGGGATGTGGGGACGTAGAGGGCTGGAAGGAAGCTCACGTCCCATACCAGTCCTGTTGTGTAACAGGTGGCAGCTGAGTTATTGTCCCCTGCTGGAAGCTCAGCTAGTGGGTACCTCTCCAGCGAGGTGGCTGAGGGATGAGGAAGAGGGTTAGGTTATAGAGATACATTTACAGCACAGCTAACAGATACTGAGACGTTTTCATCATGGACATATACAGTAATTAATGTAACTGGAACACAACATAATGAATAGATAACATGAAGTTTGGATAGGCCATATATTTTCAACTTGTAAAGCAACAACTGCCTGTCAGGTTTCTCTGTGATATCTTTATAAAATTCCAGAGCATTTTACACCAGAAACATTAGAGATTCAACCAAGCAGAGATTTCATGTGCCATTTCCTCCCACGTATTCACATGGGGTAGAAAAAAATGTATTGTAGCTCTGTGCAGTTTAGGGGGAACTACCTTTTTTATAACGAGCCTTAGCCTACTTGAAAAAATCGAATATGATTTGTAAAGGTTGCCAACGTGGAGACAGTTTATGTTTGGGCAACACAAGTAAAAGTGGATCAAGTAAAACATATCCCCAGAGGTTTATTGTAAGGAAGAATAATAGAGAAAACAGGTGGCTACCTATTCTGTAATGTTTTATGTATTTATGTAATGCATTCTACGTCATACAATTAATAAATAACGTAAAGCTACTCACCATTTTGACACTCCAGTTCACTATAGTTGGGTTTTTTATTGGCGAAATACTTTTTGACCAAGAAAGAACGAGGCATTTTTCCACTGCGAAATATGTTCGTAAAATATCCACCAGTCACGGGTTCAAACTTTGGAAATATGATTTAGATATGACTATTCCCACATGAGAATAGCGGTATAAAAAGAATAATATATCCCTGAAACTTATAGTCTACCCGTTTGTCTCAACCTGCTCAACTGTGGACCACTGTGTGACTGTCTAAATAACGGACTGTCTCCAAAATGCTGCTCTCTCCTCTGCTGAAATACTCTGACGCCCTGAGGGCACACCCCACCTCCGCATGAGCGCAGGATGATACCACTCGCTTACCCATTCCTAAACACAAACATGTTCCCCAAAGCGTTCACCCGGCCTTGATCGCATTGACCTGCAGATAACACACATCACGCAATAGTATTGGCTATTCCAATTATGCAAATTAAACACTCGTGCATTAACACGTTGTCCTATTTGCTCCCGAATGGCGCAGTGGTGTAAAGCACTGCATCTCAGTGCTAGAGGCGTCATTACAGACCCTGGTTCGATCCCGTGCTGTATCACACCTGGCCGTGATCGTTCTGACTTGCCAGGTTAAATAAAAGTTAAATAAATATATATTTTTTTTTTAATTTGACCTTGTATGGAGACTTGCGCAACCTTGTCAGATCACTATACAGACAAGCATTATTGTCTCTTATTCGACTTCAAGACAATAATGCGTGTTCTTTAAGACGTCAGTATGTCTAAAACAAAAGAATGATGGTTTGGTGTGTGCCGATTCCATCAATGCTAGCCTACATAGGCGTTATAGGCCAGGTCACACAGGGTGCGACTGGCCTTTCTAATGGTTTTGTTCAGCATGTTCAACATGCAACATTTGGATAACAGACCCCTTATTCAGATACGAAAATTGTTTTAGTATTGTGTGAATACTAACTATTGTGTGAATACTAACACTTGGCAAGCACGCATTATGTCAAGTAAAAACACCTGATTTACCGGTACCAGTGCCTCATTTGCTGCTGGTAGTTTCATGACGCCACCTTTTGGGTGGAATTGGTATCTGAATCAAGTTCAATATCAGCAGGTTTCAGTTCGACAAGTTCACAGAAGATGTCCTACCTGTCCCAGACCTGCTGTTTTCAGCTCTCTAGAGACAGCAGGAGCGGGAGAGATACTCTGAATGATCGGTTATGAAAAGCTAACTGACATTTACTCCTGAGGTGCTGACATGTTGCACCCTCGACAACCACCGTGATTATTATTATTTGACCCTGCTGGTCATCTATGAACATTTGAACATCTTGGCCATGTTCTGTTATAATCTCCACCCGGCACAGCCAGAAGAGGACTGGCCACACCTCATAGCCTGGTTACTCTCTAGGTTTCTTCCTAGTTTCTGGCCTTTCTAGGGAGTTTTTCCTAGCCACCGTGCTTCTACACCTGCATTGCTTGCTGTTTGGGGTTTTAGGCTGGGTTTCTATACAGCACTTTGAGATATCAGCTGATGTAAGAAGGGCTTTATAAATAAATTAGATTTGATGTCCTACATCTGCATTGAGCTTGCAGGTGTTTCAAAAAACACGTGCTTTCTGTTGTGGTGGGGCAGCCAGTGTAAATGACAGAGCCTAAGGGTTGGTAATGTTCTCTAGTTGCACCATGATTGGCTCAGTGCTCTGTCACTCATGGGGACACTAGTAAGCACAACATCTACAGGGAGAGCTCGAAAATGTAAGCCTCTTGGGTGCTGCCCATAGACTTACATTAGAAGTGCCCATCCAAGAAGGCTCAAGGTCATTGGCCACAGATAAAAGGATGTCAAATCACGTTATCTAACTTAACTTTGATTGGACTGATCATGACAACATCATACTTTCAAAATCTTAGCTAGCAAGCTAGTATGCAGTCATCATCATGAATCAAGTCGACAATCTACTGGCAAATCCTTTTCAATCCTTGTCATATGCCTAGTTAAATAAAGGTTAAATAAAATAAATAAAAATAACTAAACATGAAAATAAATTAGATAAAACGTATTAGTGCTCATCGACAATTGAACATAAACATTACACAACAAGTTAGAAATCGCAAATTTAACAATGAGTGGTTTGGAAGGAATTAGGTGCTTCTACACCTGCATTGCTTGCTGTTTGGGGTTTTAGGCTGGGTTTCTGTACAGCACTGAGATATCAGCTGATGTACGAAGGGCTATATAAATACATTTGATTTGAATTAGTGACAAACTGCAAGCTTTGTAAAGAAATCACTAGCCCGCAATTCAGTGGAGAGGGTGTGTGGTCCAAGACAGGGTTTAAGGTTCTCTTTTCCAAGCTTAAAAGGATTAATAATAACTCGCAACACACCATGGGCCAGAAAAGGTTCAATACATTGACCATGCTGTCAATTCTGCCACGTTCAAAACAACTGGAAATTCAGAACTGGAAAATCTTAGACTTCAGTGAGTTCAAGACAACTGGGAACTCTGAAAAAAAAAAATCAGACTGGGAAAATAAGTTTTGAACGGCCATCCAACTCGAAATTCCAAGTCGGGGACTCGGGCCTCTTTCTAGAGCTCCGACCTGAAGATCCCTGACGTCATGTTTCAACCTAGTTTTTTTCAGAGGTCCCAGTTGTCTTGAAAGCACCATAAATCCAGAGAATGCCAGACTTTGATGACAAAGTTTAATGACAAAATGTGTCCATAAGAAGGACCGCCGCACCATCTTCCTGTTCTAGTGAGCACAGCACAACAAGGTGAGTCCAAAAACGTCTTGTATGCTGCTACATAAATGATGTAATATGCCAGGGAGATATGTATACTGTAGCTAAGAAAGTAATACTAAGTGTTTGTTGTGTAGTAAGATGTTAGTAGCCCATGTGCCTCACCCTAACAATTTGGTGCCTTTCCCTCTCATAACTTAGCCTACTGTTCTGACTTGGTGGTGCACATGTAGCCTATAGCCTGTTTTAGAGAAATGTAATTGTCAAATATTAGAAGAGCTTTCATTGTCTGTTTATATGCCCCTTTTATTTATCCTAATGTTCTGACTTGGTGTACAGGGAGAATACTGTAAGAACGGCCCATGTTCTGAATTCTGTCGCTGTACATTTCAAAAGTGCTGAACAAATAGTTATATTGACCAAGTCCGTCCTAGCTCGCTCATGAATGTCTTAATCGAAATTATGGATTGCCTCTTATCTGCTTGTCATCCCCTTATGCTGTAGTTTGTACATCTCAATTGTCAGTAGAAACCACATTTGTTTAAGCAAGTCAGCCATATCAGCTAGTTTTTTTTTAAAGGCAGTAAATGAGGCTGAATGAACTGTTTTGCTGCCAGACAAGGCTCCACTGACAGCCAAGTGTAGCGGTGGTAAGGATTCACTCCATGGTGTTGAAAATAAAGCTCTGCTATTGGGACAGCTTTATATAGGCCCTAACAGTTTGTCACCGCTATAATGCAATTAACATGATGTTTAGTGTCGTGTTGTGGCTTTGCAGGCATGCATCAAAAAATGTGTTTGTCGTTTTGCCACACCAAGATTTACATGCTATAATCTCCACTGGTTATTTGCTTTTGACGTAGCATATTCTGTATGGAACCAATGGATGAGAGAGGGAGAATGACTCATAGGCCTGTAGTAGACCTATGCTATGTGTTTTATTACATACATGTTAAATAAACCAGGACAAAGTAATGGATGGGGGGGGAGGGGGTAAAATGAAACAAAGCCAGAACCCATATGGCCATTTCTTGTGGCTCAGATCAGGAACAAAATGTTGTGTTGTGTACAGATGATCTTAGTTTGAGGTTAGGGTTAGGCTTAAGGTTAGCAGTGAGGTAAAGGTTAGGGTTAGGTTTAAAATCAGATTTTAAGAATTGAAATTGTAGAAATAGGCAGGGTTTTGCGATAATTATGACTTTGTGGCTGTGGTTTAAAATACTTAAGTAAAAATACTTTAAGGTACTACTTAAGTAGTTTTTGGGGTTCTGTACTTTACACTTTTTTTTTACAATTTTTTTTTTTTTTACTTCACTACATTCCTAAAGAAAAGTATTTACTTTTTACTCCATACATTTCCCCTGACACCAAAAAGTTACATTTTGAATGCTTAGCAAGACAGGAAAAGGGTCCAATGGACTCACTAAACACACATGCTTCGTTTGTAAATTATGTCTGAGTGTTGGAATGTGCTCCTGGCTTTCCGTAAGTAAATAAAACATACAAGAAAATGGTGCTGTCTTTGAAATTATTTGTACTTTAACTTTTAACTTTTGATACTTAAGTATATTTAAAACCAAATACTTTCAGACATTTACTCAAGTAGTATTTTACTGGATGACTCACTTTTACTTGAGTCATTTTCTATTAAGGTATCTTTACTTTTACTCAAGTTTGACAATTGGGTACTTTTTCCACCACTGGTGGTAAGTAGTGTCAACCCCTTCCACCGCAGATGCGGAATGCCGATTTCAAAAGATACAATATCCCTAACAGAAGGATTTTGATGTGGATTTTATTATTATTATTTATTTATTATGCATTAAGCGGACCTTGGGGGGTGCGCCTCAAGCGGATATTTTTTATTATTATTATGACCAACTCACGAGGCCCCTTGATGATGTGATGATGTAAGACCTGAGGCAATTGCCTCTTCTGCTGCCAGTGTGTGTGTGTGTGTGTGTGTGGAGTATAGAGGCAAATGTACCCCTCCCCCCCCCAGCATCTGCTGCATCAGATGACCTGACCTCCACAATCACCGACCTCATTCCAGGTGAAGCTGTTTGATAGAATGCCAAGAGTGTGCAAAGCTGTCATCAAGGAAAACAGTGGCTACTTTGAATATTCTCAGATATAAAATATATTTGTTTAACACTTTTTTGGTTACTACATGATTCCATATGTGTTATTTCATAGTTTTGATGTCTTCACTATTGTGTGGTGGCAGCTGCAGAGAGGTATTTGGGTGTGCGAGACTTGACGTCAGAAGAGTTGCAGGGTGTGTTAAGTGGTGGTGTCCCATCCTTGCAGATTGTTGGCCTGAGGTAGGACTAAATAGTGGAGTGGTGGGGTGTAACTTGTAGTGTTAAATGCTAGGGTATTTGTTTATTTATCATTTTTTTCAAGCAAAGTATAAGGGAGTTATACTCCAGTCTAGTAGATGGCGGTAATGCAACATTTATTGGATGCCAACTGCCGTTAAACCTCATCGAATTATTAAGATGGGCGGGGGAAGAGGTGGTGCTACGGCTACTGCGATATCACGATCAGCTGTTTTTGTTACATTTCGAAAGAAACAGTTGCAAAGACCAGCCAGGGAATCAAGAACCGATGCAGATATTTTGGAGAAAAAAATTTGTGCAGGGTTTCAGTTCTAAACCGATGCCTCGTCAAAGGAAAATGCATTGATCAAGGAATCGGTTATAAAACCTCATTCAAACGACATTTTGGTGTTAACATAAAATGAATGTCCTACCCAAACACAAATATTCTCCGAATAAAGGTAAACTACGTTTTATTTGCCTCTAGTTATTTCTATTTAGCTTTAACCTGTCGTATTTGATTCGGCATGTATCCAAATCGGTCCCTTATCAATAAGGCTTGCGTAAGTTGTTCACAGGTCTGCTGCAAACTGTTTGTTTTGTATAGTCCTTATAAATAGCTTATGGAGCCCAGCCCTAACATTCATTCACAAGAGGCATCTTTTTTTTAATCCCGTATTTTCTATAGCTGACCTACTGCTGGCTGTCATTACAGACGCCTCCATTTCATATCAGACTGAGTTTGTCACCTTCACCACACCAGTACGCTTTCATATCCAGTTATTCATTTCAAAGTTATTTCTCTGTTGATATAAGGCTAACGTTCAAGTTTTATTTTGTAGTCATCGTGAAATTGTCTCGTTTAGTCTTGCAGTGGTACCCCAACCCTGTTCTCTGCTCAAGCTGTTTAGGTTTTGAATAGTGACGCCAGTTGCTAACACATGCGACGCTTTCGGGGATGTTGTTTTTGTTTTTGGAAACCATTCCCATAGACCACATCTTTGCTCAGCTGAGTAGCTGCCATCATCAAGTTCATAGGTAGAATGCCTGAACATCACATGGATCGTTCCATTTCATTTCAGCAAGCCATGACACCCACCATCTCAGATTGTTCTGAAATAGTTTGTGTAGTTAGAAACATAAGATAAGCATTCAAGCCACATTATTTTGTTGAAAGACAATTTGAACTATAAGAAATTAAGCTAATTGATTAAACACAAATTGGCAATTTCAATGTATAGGATTCATATAATATTCAATAAATATAGTACCTAACATCTGATTTGTACCAAATATCTTCTTAAATGATTAAGAAGTGAGGAATCCAAAGAAATGGTCAAAAGCCACTTGCATTCCCCCCATAAATGAGTGTGAAAGTACCAGGTTTTGGCCAATAGATGCCGCTGTTCCTGTTTCTGCCACATACCTTTATCAATTCTGCTGGTCTCGTGTTTATCAAATGGATCACAATATTTACTTTGCAACTTTGGGTAGAAAGCAAATAGCTTTTGCTCATGATGAAAATCAATTGTGTTCTTATTCTCACATGTCTAGTAGTCTGAATATTGACGTTGATCTCAGGCCCTTATGAACAAGTCTTTATTTTTATGAACAAGTCTTATAAATTGATATTATTTCTACAGCTTATTAGCATACACCTAATGTTCCACCTGTTGATGATGCTTATTATGCATTAAGGTTGAACCAAACGATTACATGTAACAAGTATGAAATGGGAAACAATTAAATGTGAAATTCAATTAAGCAATAATGTATGTTGATGCTAATATTATGTACAATATTTAATATGCCATAAACTATATATTTTTAAGTGTCACTTAATTCATTCTAATAAACTTCATCATTATGACACATCCCACACTATTGTCATTGGTTGCATTAATTGGACTGTTTGTCTACATAACTTGGTTCAAGTATTCATGACATTACTCTGAAGAAGGCACAGTGATGCCGAAACGTTGGTGATTTACCCAACATATTACTGGGAGTTTATATATGGAGTGTGCGACTCGTTATTTTTATAGCATGTCCTCCATGAAATAAATGACACTCTTCTTTCTCTTAGCAACCTAATGCTTCAACCCAGCTCTCATTGAATAGTCCAACAAGTGGCAGCTCTCTGAGATGGAGAAATTAGATGACTAAAATATGACAACCCTACTAAAATAATACAATTATAAACCATTGCATGGCATTCTTATGATTTTCAATAAAATGATTAGAAAAAAATCTCTGTGTCTGGATTACGTACTGTAGACATTGAAACCATTAGACCTGCTGTAGCCTAATTGTCTAACTCAGGGCTCTCCAACCCTGTTCCTGGAGAGCTACTGTCCTGTAGGTTATCTAGCACACCTGGTTCTAATAATTAGCTGGTTGATAAACAAAATCAGGTTAGTTACATCTGAGGTTGGAGTGTGAACCTACAGGAGGGTAGCTCTCCAGGAACAGGGTTGGAGAGCCCTGGTCTAACTAATCTAGACCTATTTGAAAGGGAATAAACCACAAACACACACAGGCTGTTTCCTGGACACAGATTAAGCCTAAAAGAAGGAAAAACCTAATTGCTTTCATGGAGGACCGGCTTGAATTATGAGGACAATTTAGTTTCATAATGAGCAAAAGCTATTGGTTTTCTACCCAAAGTTGCTAAGAAAATGTTGTGATCCATTTAATAAACACAGCAAAATGGATAAAAGGGTGTGGCAATAGCATGAGCAGTGGCATTTAGTGTGCAAAACCAGATACTTTCACATGCATTTATGGGGAAAAATGCAAGCGACTTAAATGACTAGTTTCTCTGAACAGGGGGGGGAACATCACAAAATAAGTACTCCGAGCCGCAGAGTCATACTACTTGTCAAACAGTGAACTGATACTGTATACTGGCAGTGGGCTCGGGGAGTTTTTTTTTGGGGGGGGGGGGGGGGGGCAGTGGTTTATGACAATTTAATTTGAATCCTCACATTTGCATCATTGTTAAGAAGAGGTTTGGTCCAAATCGGATGTTGGGTACTATATTTATTGAATATTATACAAATCCCAAAAATGTAAATGGATAATTTGAGTGCAATCAATTATCTTAATTTCTCAGAGTTCAAATTATCATTCAGCAAAAGGTTGCAGGAATGCTTATCTGTTTCTAACTACAGAAACAATTTCAGACTAATCTCAGATGGTGGGTGTCAATCTTCTTTCTTGTGCTTTTTGCAGTGGAATGCCTTGCTCAAGGGAACATTGACAAATTTTTCACCCTGTTGGCTCTGGAATTAGAACCAACGACCTTTCAGTTACTGGCCCAGCGCTCTAACCTCGAGCCTAATACCACAGTGGACTCTGCAGCCATGGGCCTCGTGTCACTAGATCTGCTCGCTTATTATCTATCCCAAAACTGTTCTCATAAGCTGAATGTGGGACCTTGTGCATGATAAGCCCCAGTCACATTGATCAAGGCTACCATAAGAAACCATGCTTTCTCTGCTTGGGGTGGGGAGATTCCCTGTGTGCATGAAAAAATGGCACAAGTGTTCAATTCGGAGACCGACAATTATAGCCGTTTTCCAATAAACAGCAATATCAGAAAAAGAACATCTGAAAAATGTGTCCTATCATTTTATTAAAGCTGAAAGAATCTCCACTATATTTAGAGGATTCTATGGGGATGCTACTATACTGTTGCAGAGTATAGACTGGCCCCTCCCCAATAAGTTTAATAGCAGATGGACTCTGACAATGGAGCTCTGCAGGGGGTGCTGATTATTTAGGCCCTGTATATTCATAAAGGGCTCATTGGCCAATCAATGACCACCATGGTCAGTTGACCTGAGGTTGCATTAATTACCATGGGCCAGTATGGATGTGTGGGGTCTAGACATCACTCCTAATTCATCACTGGGCGGGTTGTTTTCAAAAGAGGATGCAAAATTATTAAGAAGACAATGTTGTTACAGCAGGTTTGAGTTATAGGAACCAGACTTGATTTTTTTCTAATCTCTTGATCAACCAGGTCTTTGTGAGAAGTATTTCCACAACCAAAGCCTCTGCTGCTACGTCTGAGCCTCCTGCCAAATACCAGAAAGGACAAGAGAGAGAACACAGCAAACGACCTCACAACACCAAATCACAACCAATTCTGAGACCCAGAATCTAAGTTAAAACTTTGAACAGAACCCAGTCATGTTCCGAAGGCTCACCAGTCTGTTTTTTGGACGAGAGGACATCCCTACAGACCAGAGGACATCCAAGCCTGCGGAAATGCTTGAGGAAGGGTGGTTTCTGGTAAACAATCAAGGTCTGTTTCTCACAAGAAGTAGTGATTGGACTGTACATAGTAGGGATCGGTTTGCTCTGCTGGACATAATATGGGTAACCCTAGCTCTCTTGTTCCTTTACAGAAGCTGTCAATGAAGTGAGCTTAGTGGAGGAGCCAGTGGTGGACTGTGCCAATACGTCTATCTACAGATGTCCCTCCAACCTAACTGTCACTGAGGAGAGTGAACCCATCTCAGAAACTGACGTCAGGTGAGAGAAACAGACTGTTGTGTGTTTGACACAGGAAGTTGTCAAAAGCATTTTACAATGTCAATGTTCTACCACTGATTCCACATTTTGATTGTCCGCCCTTTTGTGAACAATTGTGGGTGTGCATTTGTAGGCTTACAATTGTGTGTTTCTCTGCAGGATGTCAGAACCAGAGCTCCCAGTCCAAAGAAGCGCCTCCAGCCCCAGCCGAATCATTCGTGAATCAGTGTCCATGGCTGGACAGCTGGCTAAGGTCACGCAGGTGGCCCGTGTCCAGAGGGCTCAGACCCGGGGGGACCGCCGCCACCTCACACGGAGCTGCATCCAGCGGCAGAACAGTGTCTGCCTGAGAACTCAGCGCCACTCTTCCCACACAACCTACCTCCAACAGCCAGGACACCGCAACTTCAGCCACTGAAAACCCAACAGCAGTTTTAACACAAGAACAACAGGAACCTTCAATCTGCTCGCACCACACACACACACACACACACACATATATGCTTAGACACACTCACAAATGCAACATAAATTGATTGACAGCATGCTTCAGCACAGCGAAATACAGTCATACCTAGTGTAGATTAAGCTATTCCCCCAAATGAATCCTAATCTACCCCATTTGATACAAAACACTAAGCTTGTTAGTCAGAATTGTAACGTGTTCACTGGCAGCTAAAATTACTTTTGAACCTGCACTATATATGACAAGAGATGGTAAACCCCATATCAAATGAGATACGTTTGTAGGCGTGATAGTGTGTGGCCAGAGAAAACCACTGTCAGTAGCTAGGTTTCCATCCAAATGGCAACAAATGTAAATGCGAATATTCTAAAATCCGTATAAAAACAATATGCACATTTTCCCACTAGAGATGTTTCCATCAAATTGACTTGTTGCAGATACGTCTGTGCGTGATGACATAGTGCACATAAAGATACCTTTTGCGGTTCAATTTCCATGTACCAAATAAAAAAATACAAGTTAAATGGGTTTCCATCGCATTTAACTCTACTGATGTTTTTTTTCACAAAAGATACTACGATATATCCGCAGAACTCAGATTGCGGGTTTTTGGCAAGAGCGCATGTATAATTTACATGATGAGACTATTGAGGACAACAGATCGAGATTCTTTTTATTTTTAAAACGGTAGACAAGCATCGATCATCATGTCACCAGAATAAGATTCTCGATATTTATTGGAAAGGAGCATCAAACTCATCACCTTGCACTTTCACCACCCTGTGAAGTTCATCATAATTTATCTGTAGCCTAATAAACTGTCGTAGTGGGAGGACCACACTACATGCCATCGCGTGATATGACGGTTAGGCTTTTATATCAATATTTAAGCATAAAAGCGTTTCCACTGACATTTCTTGCATACTTAATTTTACCGACACAAAAAGATATTATCTTGTCTGGCGTATTTTGTTTAGTCAACATTTGGAAGGTTTACCGAAAAATGTTCTGTTTCCATCGGGCCTGTCATGACATTTTTTAACCGACAAACATTTTACTCGCATAAAAAGGTTGGATGCAAACCTGGTTAGTGACAAGCACATTTCTGTGCAAAGCCTATGCAAAAAATGTTTTTTTGAACATATGTTGAGGGAAATGAAAAGGTGTTGTATCATTACATGTACAGGATGTATTTTGTCAGATTGTCGTGTGGGGGTTAAAAACATTTAATATAGAAATAAAAACAATGAAAAACAATAAAAACATGATTGCACCATTGTTCCTTTATTCGATTATAATGCCAAAGCGAGTCAGAAATGCATGATCAGGGCTATTTGGTGACCAAATAGTAATGTTATCCAATTATTAAATGTTATGTGAAACAGTGTGAAAGAAGGTTATAAAAACAGCTGGGTATAGGTTAAAAAAAAAGCTGATCATTTGGATAATGAATGGCCAATCTGATTGGCTGAGTAATTCTTAACCCGTTTGACATTATTGAGGTGTTGTAAATTCAAGGGGAAGTGTATGGAACGCCGTTTAGAAGTGCAGGCAAGAGGGAAGCTAGCAATGGAGAGCTCATTAAACGGTTATACTTTCTGTTCCACTAGATTAGTAACATAGTGGAACTGTTTTTGTGCATCTAAATTATCCCTGTCTGAATATAGACAAGATGTATCTGAGTCAGAGGAGGCTGGTGGGAGGAGCTATAGGAGGATGGGCTCGTTGTAATGGAATAAATTGAACAATATCACACACAAACACATGGAAACCATATGTTTGACTCCGTGCCATTAATTCCATTCCAGCCATTACAATGAGCTCGTCCTCCTATCGCTCCTCCCACCAGCCTCTGATGTGTCCTGAGCCTTAAACTTAGCAGTGGTCAATCACAAGTTGGTTACAAGAGCTTTGAGGGCTTACCTCAGTTGACCATGGATGACACATTGACTAAAGGCTAAAATGGAAACTTTCCGAAAGAGCATAACAAAAACACAGGTAGTTGGTTTGGCAGCAACTCAATGCCACTTACCTGATGTGAATAAAATCTTGCTTGTGTCAACCACAAATTGCCACACATACAGTTGCTTTTTATCCCACCTTCACTCTAAGGTCACCTTCACAATAAGGCCAGGGTCTAAACCCCCCTTCCAGGTCTCCATGGCATTTGAGAGATGACTTAACAATGACAACAATAGAAGGTGAACTATCTATGTGGCATAATGATTTTCGCTGAAGATTATCCAGAGGTGATCAAGTGGATGGACAGGACATCATGGTCCAGCTGACTTCATTCATGTCTCTGTCTGTAGTGGAAGGGTGACGCTGGTTCATGACATCCTGAAGAATTTGAGGAAGGTGATTAATTTACAGGAAACAGCACCCTCTGGAATCCAGCTAGCTAACTAGCACTCCGGTAAGGTTACACAGGCGGGAGGCATGGGCGACACTGGTAGACAGTGTCCTTTGACCCTGCCTGCCGAGCACTGCTTTCCAGCGGTTCTGTTAACGTTACGGCGAGGGCAGGTGTTCGGCAGGCGAGGGTGAAGGATACTGTGTACTAGCTAGCTAGTACACCGGTAACGTTACACAGGAGGGAGGCATGGGCGACACCGCTAGCTAGCTAGAACATCAGTAGACAGTGTCCTTCACTCATGCCTACCGAGCACTGCTATCCTGCAGTTCTGTTAACATTAAAGGCGAGGGCAGGTGCTCGGCAGGTGGGGCCAAAGGACACTGTGTACTAGCTAGCTAGGACACCGGTACACAGGCGGGAGGCAGGAGCGACACCGGTAGCTAGCTACCTAGGACAACAGTAGACAGTGTCCTTTGCCCCCGCCTGCCAAACGCTGCTTTCCCGCAGTTCTGTTAACGTTACGGCGAGGGAGTCTGTTTATTTATTACATCACTTTCTCACAGCTTTGGTAAAAAGAGGGGTGGGAGCATTCCTGCAGATGTAGGAATGCCCACATGCAGAAACGCCCCGATTTGCTGGCCACAATCACACACTATTATCTATTGGTGCTGCTCTGATCTCAGCCCTCAACATTTTGGATGACTTCCAACTCGTTGGGAATAGCACAACGTATAGCTCCACAATGAAGTAGGGTGCAGGCCAGGCAGCAGGCTGTTAGCCAGCCTGCCAGCTTAGTGGAGTCTGCCACTAGCACAGTCAGTGTAGTCAGCTCAGCTATCCCCATTGAGACCGTGTCTGTGCCTCAACCTAGGTTTGGCAAAACTAAACATGGCGGTGTTCGCCTTAGCAATCTCACTAGAATAAAGACCTCCTCCATTCCTGCCATTATTGAACGAGATTGTGATACCTCACATCTCAAAATAGGGCTACTTAATGTTAGATCCCTCACTTCAAAGGCAGTTATAGTCAATGAACTTATCACTGATCATAACCTTGATGTGATTGGCCTGACTGAAACATGGCTTAAGCCTGATGAATTTACTGTGTTAAATGAGGCCTCACCTCCTGGTTACACTAGTGACCATATCCCCCGTGCATCCCGCAAAGGCGGAGGTGTTGCTAACATTTACGATAGCAAATTTAAATGTACAAAAAAAAAAAGACATTTTCGTCTTTTGAGCTTCTAGTCATGAAATCTATGCAGCCTACTCAATCACTTTTTACAGCTACTGTTTACAGGCCTCCTGGGCCATATACAGCGTTCCTCACTGAGTTCCCTGAATTCCTATCGGACCTTGTAGTCATAGCAGATAATATTCAAATTTTTGGTGATTTTAATAATCACATGGAAAAGTCCACAGACCCACTCCAAAAGGCTTTCGGAGCCATCATCGACTTGTCCAACATGTCTCTGGACCTACTCACTGTCACAGTCATACTCTGGACCTAGTTTTGTCCCATGGAATAAATGTTGTGGATCTAAATGTTTTTCCTCATAATCCTGGACTATCGGACCACCATTTTATTACGTTTGCAATCGCAACAAATAATTTGCTCAGACCCCAACCAAGGAGCATCAAAAGTCATGCTATAAATTCTCAGACAACCCAAAGATTCCTTGATGCCCTTCCAGACTCCCTCTGCCTACCCAAGGACGCCAGAGGACAAAAATCAGTTAACCACCTAACTGAGGAACTCAATTTAACCTTGCGCAATACCCTAGATGCAGTTGCACCCCTAAAAACTAAAAACATTTGTCATAAGAATTTAGCTCCCTGGTATACAGAAAATACCCAAGCTCTGAAGCAAGCTTCCAGAAAATTGGAACGGAAATGGCGCCACACCAAACTGGAAGTCTTCCGACTAGCTTAGAAAGACAATACCGTGCAGTATCGAAGAGCCCTCACTGCTGCCTGATCATCCTATTTTTCCAACTTAATTGAGGAAAATAAGAACAATCCAAAATGTATTTTTGATACTGTCGCAAAGCTAACTAAAAAGCAGCATTCCAAAAGAGAGGATGGCTTTCACTTCAGCAGTAATAAATTCATGAACTTCTTTGAGGAAACGATCATGATCATTAGAAAGCAAATTACGGACTCCTCTTTAAATCTGCGTATTCCTCCAAAGCTCAGTTGTCCTGAGTCTGCACAACTCTGCCAGGACCTAGGATCAAGAGAGACACTCAAGTGTTTTAGTACTATATCTCTTGACACAATGATGAAAATAATTATGGCCTCTAAACCTTCAAGCTGCATACTGGAACCTATTCCAACTAAACTACTGAAAGAGCTGCTTCCTGTGCTTGGCCCTCCTATGTTGTATATAATAAACGGCTCTCTATCCACCGGATGTGTACCAAACTCACTAAAAGTGGCAGTAATAAAGCCTCTCTTGAAAAAGCCAAACCTTGACCCAGAAAATATAAAAAACTATCGGCCTATATCGAATCTTCCATTCCTCTCAAAAATTTGAGAAAAAGCTGTTGCACAGCAACTCACTGCCTTCCTGAAGTTCTGGCCTGGTTTAGATCTTATCTGTCGGAAAGATATTAGTTTGTCTCTGTGAATTACTTCCGGCGCCGACAGAGATGGCCGCCTCGCTTCGCGTTCCTAGGAAACTATGCAGTATTTTGTTTTTTTACGTGTTATTTCTTACATTGGTACCCCAGGTAATCTTAGGTTTTATTACATACAGTCGGGAGGAACTACTGAATATAAGAGCAACGTCAACTCACCATCATTACGACCAGGAATATGACTTTCCCGAAGCGGATCCTGTGTTTTGCCTTCCACCCAGGACAATGGATCTGATCCCAGCCGGCGAACCTAAACAACGTCGCCGTAAAAGGGGCAATCGAAGCGGTCTTCTGGTCAGGTTCGGGTGACGGACACATCGCGCACCACTCCCTAGCATACTTCTCGCCAATGTCCAGTCTCTTGACAACAAGGTTGATGAAATCCGAGCAAGGGTTGCCTTCCAGAGAGACATCAGAGACTGTAACGTTCTTTGCTTCACGGAAACATGGCTCACTCGAAAGATGCTATCGGAGTCGGTGCACCCAGCTGGTTTCTTCACGCATCGCGCCGACAGAAACAAGCATCTTTCTGCTAAGAAGAGGGGCGGGGGGGTATGCCTTATGATTAACGAGACGTGGTGTGATCATAACAACATACAGGAACTCAAGTCCTTCTGTACACCTGACTTAGAATTCCTCACAATCAAATGTCGACCGCATTATCTACCAAGGGAATTCTCTTCGATTATAATCATAGCCATATATATTCCCCCCCAAGCAGACACAGCGATGGCCCTGAACGAACTTTATTTGACTCTATGTAAACTGGAAACCACATATCCTGAGGCTGCATTCATTGTAGCTGGGGATTTTAACAAGGCTAATCTGAAAACAAGACTCCCTAAATTCTATTAGCATATCAATTGCGCAACCAGCGCTGGTAAAACCCTGGATCATTGTTATTCTAACTTCCGCGACGCATATAAGGCCCTCCCCCGCCCTCCTTTCGGAAAAGCTGACCACGACTCCATTTTGTTGCTTCCAGCCTACAGACAGAAACTAAAACAAGAAGCTCCCGTGCTCAGGTCTGTTCAACGCTGGTCCGACCAATCTGATTCCACGCTTCAAGACTGCTTCGATCACATGGATTGGGATATGTTCCGTATTGCGTCCAACAACAACATTGACGAATACGCTGATTCGGTGAGCGAGTTCATTAGAAAGTGCATCGGCGATGTCGTACCCACAGCAACTATAATAACATTCCCAAACCAGAAACCGTGGATTGATGGCAGCATTTGTGCGAAACTGAAAGCACGAACCACTGCTTTTAACCAGGGCAAGGTGACCGGAAACATGACCGAATACAAACAGTGTAGCTATTCCCTCCGCAAGACAATCAAACAAGCTAAGCATCAGTATAGAGACAAAGTAGAGTTGCAATTCAACGGCTCAGACACAAGAGGTATGTGGCAGGGTCTACAGTCAATCACGGATTACAAAAAGAAAACCAGCCCCGTCGCGGACCAGGATGTCTTGCTCCCAGTCAGACTAAATAACTTCTTTGCTCGCTTTGAACACGGCCCGCTACCAAAACCTGCGGACTCTCCTTCACTGCAGCCGACGTGAGTAAAACATTTAAAGGTGTTAACCCTCGCAAGGCTGCAGGCCCAGACGGCATCCCCAGCCGTGTCCTCAGAGCATGCGCAGACCAGCTGGCTGGTGTGTTTATGGACATATTCAATCAATCCTTATCCCAGTCTGCTGTTCCCACATGCTTCAAGAGGGCCACCATTGTTCCTGTTCCCAAGAAAGCGAAGGTAACGGAGCTAAACGACTACCGCCCCGTAGCACTCACTTCCGTCATCATGAAGTGCTTTGAGAGACTAGTCAAGGACCATGTCACCTCCACCCTACCTGACACCCTAGACCCACTCCAATATGCTTACCGCCCCAATAGGTCCACAGACAACGCAATCACAACCCCACTCTACACTGCCCTAACCCATCTGGACAAGAGGAATACCTATGTGAGAATGCTGTTCATCGACTACAGCTCAGCATTTAACACCATAGTACCCTCCAAACTCGTCACCAAGCTCGAGACCCTGGGTCTCGACCCCCTCCTGTGCAACTGGGT
Organism: Salvelinus alpinus; assembly: GCF_045679555.1. Taxonomy (NCBI): domain Eukaryota; kingdom Metazoa; phylum Chordata; class Actinopteri; order Salmoniformes; family Salmonidae; genus Salvelinus; species Salvelinus alpinus. The sequence goes on along the minus strand of NC_092097.1, from coordinate 15,271,440 downwards.
ACTGGACTTCCTGACGGGCCGCCCCCAGGTGGTGAGGGTAGGTAACAACATCTCCACCCCGCTGATCCTCAACACTGGGGCCCCACAAGGGTGCGTTCTGAGCCCTCTCCTGTACTCCCTGTTCACCCACGACTGCGTGGCCATGCACACCTCCAACTCAATCATCAAGTTTGCGGACGACACTACAGTGGTAGGCTTGATTACCAACAACGACGAGACGGCCTACAGGGAGGAGGTGAGGGCCCTCGGAGTGTGGTGTCAGGAAAATAACCTCACACTCAACGTCAACAAAACAAAGGAGATGATTGTGGACTTCAGGAAACAGCAGAGGGAGCACCCCCCTATCCACATCGACGGGACAGTAGTGGAGAGGGTAGTAAGTTTTAAGTTCCTCGGCGTACAAATCACGGACAAACTGAATTGGTCCACCCACACAGACAGCGTTGTGAAGAAGGCGCAGCAGCGCCTCTTCAACCTCAGGAGGCTGAAGAAATTCGGCTTGTCACCAAAAGCACTCTCAAACTTCTACAGATGCACAATCGAGAGCATCCTGTCGGGCTGTATCACCGCCTGGTACGGCAACTGCTCCGCCCACAACCGTAAGGCTCTCCAGAGGGTAGTGAGGTCTGCAGAACGCATCACTGGGGGCAAACTACCTGCCCTCCAGGACACCTACACCACCCGATGTCACAGGAAGGCCATAAAGATCATTAAAGACAACAACCACCCGAGCCACTGCCTGTTCACCCCGCTATCATCCAGAAGGCGAGGTCAGTACAGGTGCATCAAAGCAGGGACCGAGAGACTGAAAAACAGCTTCCACTAACCACCACTAACATTGAGTGGCTGCTGCCAACATACTGACTCAACTCCAACTCACTTTAATAATGGAAATTGATGGGAATTGATAAAAAAATGTATCACTAGCCACTTTAAACAATGCCACTTAATATAATGTATATACTGTACTTTATCATCTACTGCATCTTGCCATCTTTATGTAATACATGTATCACTAGCCACTTTAAACTATGCCACTTTTATGTTTACATACACTACATTACTTATCTCATATGTATATACTGTACTCGATACCATCTACTGCATCTTGCCTATGCCGTTCTGTACCATCACTTATTCATAGATCTTTATGTACATATTCTTTATCCCTTTACACTTGTGTGTATAAGGTAGTAGTTGTGGAATTGTTAGGTTAGATTACTTGTTGGTTATTACTGCATTGTCAGAACTAGAAGCACAAGCATTTCGCTACACTCGCATTAACATCTGCTAACCATGTGTATGTGACAAATACAATTTGATTTGAATGGTTTGTCCTCTGACAAATCAACTGTACATTTCGGTGTTCCTCAAGGTTCCGTTTTAGGACCACTATTGTTTTCACTATATATTTTACCTCTTGGGGATGTCATTCGAAAACATAATGTTAACTTTCACTGCTATGCGGATGACACACAGCTGTACATTTCAATGAAACATGGTGAAGTCCCAAAATTGCCCTGGCTAGAAGCCTGTGTTTCAGACATAAGGAAGTGGATGGCTGCAAACTTTCTACTTTTAAACTCGGACAAAACAGAGATGCTTGTTCTAGGTCCCAAGAAACAAAGAGATCTTCTGTTGATTCTGACAATTAATCTTGATGGTTGTACAGTCGTCTCAAATAAAACTGTGAAGGACCTCGGCGTTACTCTGGACCCTGATCTCTCTTTTGACGAACATATCAAGACTGTTTCAAGGACAGCTTTTTTCCATCGACGTAACATTGCAAAAATCAGAAACTTTCTGTCCAAAAATGATGCAGAAAAATTAATCCATGCTTTTGTTACTTCTAGGTTAGACTACTGCAATGCTCTACTTTCCGGCTACCCGGATAAAGCACTAAATCAACTTCAGTTAGTGCTAAATATGGCTGCTAGAATCAAAAAAAAAAATCATATTACTCCAGTGCTAGCCTCCCTACACTGGCTTCCTGTTAAGGCAAGGTCTGATTTCAAGGTTTTACTGCTAACCTACAAAGCATTACATGGGCTTGCTCCTACCTATCTTTCCGATTTTGTCCTGCCATACATACCTACACGTACGCTACGGTCACAAGACGCAGGCCTCCTAATTGTCGCTAGAATTTCTAAGCAAACAGCTGGAGGCAGGGCTTTCTCCTATAGAGCTTCATTTTTATGGAATGGTCTGCTTACCCATGTGAAAGACGCAGACTCGGTCTCAACCATTAAGTCTTTACTGAAGACTCATCTCTTCATTAGGTCATATGATTGAGGCGTAGTCTGGCCCAGGAGTGTGAAGGTGAACGGAAAGGTTCTGGAGCAACGAACCGCCCTTGCTGTCTCTACCTGGCCGGTTCCCCTTTCTCCAATGGGATTCTCTGCCTCTAACCCTATTACAGGGGCTGAGTCACTGGCTTACTGGTGCTCTTCCATGCCGTCCCTAGGAGGGGTGTGTCACTTGAGTGGGTTGAGTCACTGACGTGATCTTTCTGTCTGGGTTGGGCCGTGGCGGAGATCTTTGTGGGCTATACTCGGCCTTGTCTCAGGATGGTAAGTTGGTGGTTGAAGATATCCCTCTAGTGGTGTGGGGGCTGTGCTTTGGCAAAGTGGGTGGGGTTATATCCTGCCTGTTTGGCCCTGTCCGGGGGTATCATCGGATGGGGCCACAGTGTCTCCTGACCCCTGCTGTCTCAGCCTCCAGTATTTATGCTGCAGTAGTTTATGTGTCGGGGGGCTAGGGTCAGTCTGTTATATCTGGAGTACTTCTCCTGTCTTATCCGGTGTCCTGTGTGAATTTAAGTATGCTCTCTCTAATTCTCTCTTTCTCTCTCTCGGAGAACCTGAGCCCTAGGACCATGCCTCAGGACTACCTGGCATGATGACTCCTTGCTGTCCCCAGTCCCCCTGGCCGTGCTGCTGCTCCAGTTTCAACTGTTCTGCCTGCGGCTATGGATCCCTGACCTGTTCACCGGACGTGCTACCTGTCCCAGACCTGCTGTTTTCAACTCTCTAGAGACAGCAGGAGCAGTAGAGATACTCTTAATGATTGGCTATGAAAAGCCAACTGACATTTACTCCTGAGGTGCTGACTTGTTGCACCCTCGACAACTACTGTGATTATTATTATTTGACCATGCTGGTCATTTATGAACATTTGAACATCTTGGCCATGTTCTGTTATAATTTCCACCCGGCACAGCCAGAAGAGGACATCTTGGCCACCCCTCATAGCCTGGTTCCTCTCTAGGTTTCTTCCTAGGTTTTGGCCTTTCTAGGGAGTTTTTCCTAGCCACCGTGCTTCTACACCTGCATTGCTTGCTGTTTGGGGATTTAGGCTAGGTTTCTGTACAGCACTTTGAGATATCAGCTGATGTAAGAAGGGCTATATAAATACATTTGATTTGATTTGATTTATAGCACCAACCATTGATTGCTGAGGTACTGCATCTCAAGCTCTGAAGTGAGACCCATGTACAGTATGTAGTTTACAGCGTACAGAAAAGGTTCCCCTAATAAAAGTGGGTAACACTTTATTTGGATAGTCCATCTATAGATGCTCTACAAACTATTAGTAACATTTCAACTAACTATCTACTAACCCTAACCTTTATCCTAACCCTAAACTTAACCCTTACCCCAACCATAACTCTTATTCTAACCCTAATCGTAACCTTGCTTATCAACAGATAGTTTGTTGATGGTATGACCATCTGTAGAGCATCTACAGATGGACTGTCTGGACCATTCACATTCAGTCACTGAAAGCGGCGCTGGCTATGGCCAGTGGGCTAGGATATCCGCGTATACCCCATCAGTCTCCGAGCTCATCTCCAAGGTCCCGAGGTAAACTTTAACAAGGGTGCATTCACTTCCTCACTATGTTCTAAGTAGATTAGCAATGCAATTTAAGTCCCTGTGAAATGCAATGTCATGAATATCTGTGAACAATTGATGTGTATGTATTCAAATCAAATCAAATTTTATTAGTCACATACACATGGTTAGCAGATGTTAATGCGAGTGTAGCGAAATGCTTGTGCTTCTAGTTCCGACAATGCAGTAATAACCAACAAGTAATCTAACCTAACAATTCCACAACTACTACCTTATACACACACAAGTGTAAAGGGATAAAGAATATGTACATAAAGATATATGAATGAGTGGTGGTACAGAACGGCATAGGCAAGATGCAGTAGATGGTATAGAGTACAGTATATACATATGAGATGAGTACTGTAGGGTATGTAAACATAAAGTGGCATAGTTTAAAGTGGCTAGTGGTACATGTATTACATAAAGATGGCAAGATGCAGTAGATGATATAGAGTACAGTATATACATATGAGATGGGTAATGTAGGGTATGTAAACATTATATTAAGTGGCATTGTTTAAAGTGGCTAGTGGTACATTTTTACATAATTTCCATCAATTCCCATTTTTAAAGTGGCTGGAGTTGAGTCAGTATGTTGGCAGCGGCCGCTAAATGTTAGTGGTGGCTGTTTAACAGTCTGATGGCCTTGAGATAGAAGCTGTTTTTCAGTCTCTCGGTCCCTGCTTTGATGCACCTGTACTGACCTCGCCTTCTGGATGATAGCGGGGTGAACAGGCAGTGGCTTGGGTGGTTGTTGTCCTTGATGATCTTTATGGCCTTCCTGTGACATCGGGTGGTGTAGGTGTCCTGGAGGGCAGGTAGTTTGCCCCCGGTGATGCGTTCTGCAGACCTCACTACCCTCTGGAGAGCCTTACGGTTGTGGGCGGAGCAGTTGCCGTAACAGGCGGTGATACAGCCCGACAGGATGCTCTCGATTGTGCATCTGTAGAAGTTTGTGAGTGCTTTTGGTGACAAGCCGAATTTCTTCAGCCTCCTGAGGTTGAAGAGGCGCTGCTGCGCCTTCTTCACGACGCTGTCTGTGTGGGTGGACCAATTCAGTTTGTCCGTGATGTGTACACCGAGGAACTTAAAACTTTCCACCTTCTCCACTACTGACCCGTCGATGTGGATAGGGGGGTGCTCCCTCTGCTGTTTCCTGAAGTCCACAATCATCTCCTTTGTTTTGTTGACGTTGAGTGTGAGGTTATTTTCCTGACACCACACTCCGAGGGCCCTCACCTCCTCCCTGTAGGCCGTCTCGTCGTTGTTGGTAATCAAGCCTACCACTGTAGTGTCATCCGCAAACTTGATGATTGAGTTGGAGGCGTGCATGGCCACGCAGTCGTGGGTGAACAGGGAGTACAGGAGAGGGCTCAGAACGCACCCTTGTGGGGCCCCAGTGTTGAGGATCAGCGGGGTGGAGATGTTGTTACCTACCCTCACCACCTGGGGGCGGCCCGTCAGGAAGTCCAGTATTGTATCTGTGTCTCTGTTAAAACAAGCCACAGGCTGCAGTGCTGCGTCAGTTGATCAGTGACTCGCAGGTGTCTCCTCCTAGACACTACTCTACTGTCTATCCCTGCAGAGTGGAGCGGTGACTGCCAGGTGGTGGTCGTGGGTCTCGATGACATCGTGTTTGTCATCAGGTGCTGTGATAATAGAGCCTACCTGAAGGAGATAACAGTAACTGTCTGCACGTGTACATTAGCATGATGCATATGGGGTGGGAATAGCTTAAGACAAGTCTTACAGTGATCTGATGTTTCACAGGCCCTTTGGAGGTAGAATTTTAACCCCTTCAGGCATTCTCATGAGCTGCCAGATCCTGGACTTTCCAGGCCAAATAAAACCAGTGGTGGAAAAAGTACCCAATTTTCATACTTATTAATTAAAGATACCTTAAAAGAAAATGACTCAAGTAAAAGTGAAAAAGAAGCCCTGCAAAATGACCTCCAGCAGGCCACAAATGTGCATGTGTCAGCATATGGTCTCACAAGGGGTCTGAGGATCTCATCTCGGTACCTAATGGCAGTCAGGCTACCTCTGGCGAGCACATGGAGGGCTGTGCGGCCCCCAAAGAAATGCCACCCCACACCATGACTGACCCACCGCCAAACCGGTCATGCTGGAGGATGTTGCAGGCAGCAGAACGTTCTCCACGGCGTCTCCAGACTCTGTCACGTCTGTCACATGTGTGTGTGAACCTGCTTTCATCTGTGAAGAGCACAGGGCGCCAGTGGCGAATTTGCCAATCTTGGTGTTCTCTGGCAAATGCCAAACGTCCTGCACGGTGTTGGGCTGTAAGCACAACCCCCACCTGTGGACGTCGGGCCCTCATACCACCCTCATGGAGTCTGTTTCTGACCGTTTGAGCAGACACATGCACATTTGTGGCCTGCTGGAGGTCATTTTGCAGGGCTCTGGCAGTGCTCCTCCTTGCACAAAGGCGGAGGTAGCGGTCCTGCTGCTGGGTTGTTGCCCTCCTACGGCCTCCTCCACGTCTCCTGATGTACTGGCCTGTCTCCTGGTAGCGCCTCCATGCTCTGGACACTACGCTGACAGACACAGCAAACGTTCTTGCCACAGCTCGCATTGATGTGCCATCCTGGATGAGCTGCACTACCTGAGCCACTTGTGTGGGTTGTAGACTCCGTCTCATGCTACCACTAGAGTGAAAGCACCGCCAGCATTCAAAAGTGACCAAAACATCAGCCAGGAAGCATAGGAACTGAGAAGTGGTCTGTGGTCACCACCTGCAGAACCACTCCTTTATTGGGGGTGTCTTGCTAATTACCTATAATTTGCACCTTTTGTCTATTCCATTTGCACAACAGCATGTGAAATTTATTGTCAATCAGTGTTGCTTCCTAAGTGGACAGTTTGATTTCACAGAAGTGTGATTGACTTGGAGTTACATTGTGTTGTTTAAGTGTTCCCTTTATTTTTTTGAGCAGTGTATATAATTCTTTTTAAAATAAGGATAGCCAGGGGCACAGTTCAACACTCAGACATAATGTGTTTAGTGAGTCTGCCAGATCAGAGGCAGTAGGGATGACCAGGGATGTTCTCTTGATAAGTGTGTGAATTAGACCATTTTCCTTTCCTGCTAAGCATTCAAAATGTAACGAGTACTTTTGGGTGTCAGGGAAAATGTAAGGAGTAAAAAGTACATTCTTTTCTTTAGGAATGTAGTGGAGTAAAAGTGGTCGAAAATATAAATATAAAGTTAAGTACAGATACCCACAAAAATTACTTAAGTACTTTACACCACTGAATAAAACCCAGGGACTGCTAAGATCCAACCTGGTAACAACATACCACAGTACATCCCAAACATTGTACCTTTAGGCTGTATAATGTATTAACATAACATTCTACTCTTCAATCTGAGTCCCAGATAGAGAAACAACCATTTTGTAAAAATATCCTATTTCAACATTTGTTTGCTTTGCAGAGGAACAAGGTCCAGCCAGGCAAGCGGCCTCTCATTTATGCCCATAACTGTGATACCGTCTCTAGGTAAATGTGGATCCTATGTGGCCCTGGGATCTTCTAATGGAGAGCACAGCCTCAGTGGTATCACCCAGGTCTGACAAAGTTCTTTTTTAAGCCGAGCAGCCTAATGCTGGACTGTGAGCATTTTTGCTGTGTTTCTTTATCTGCACCTCATTGTGGGTGGGAAATCAGCTTTAAAATGGTTTGAAACCTCAACTCACTTTTTCTTATTCCTATCTTCCCAACTGGCTCCCCTCAGCTGAGTTCCTGGAGGATGTAAAGGTGTTGCATCTGAAAGGACACCCTGTCCACAGGGTGGGGCTTCTGTCCCAGGTGCAGGATGCCCAGAGGACCAACGACATCATTAGAGGCATTGTTGACCCTCATGCTGTGGATGGCTCTGTCTAGCGTTCTGAAAATATGACTTTATTTCAATGTGAACATAAGAAGATTAAGTCATATCTGACTTGTATGTTTATTAAATAATGTATTAAAATTGTAGATTAAAATTGTAGATTTTCCTAGTGTGATGATAGTGTACACCAAACATTAAGGCAGATCTAATGGAAAGGTGGTAGACATGAATGTCATCTCAGATCATGTGTGTGAAGATGTGAGTAGCCTATACCCATTAGCCTAGGTCACAATAGTATTGGTTGTCCAATAGGGGACACTACTTTTACAGAAATAGATAGTTTGGCCTAATGTTCGGTACAGGTTGGAGGCAAATACATTGTCTCTCAATCTCTTTACAAATCGGACATTTGTTGTCACTGCTGTTTAGTTTGAGTAAAGATAAGACATAGCCACCAGCTATATCTCCAGGAATGCACTGCACTTCGCATGTTTCAAAGTTGAATATCAGGGACTAAGCGTGGGATAGGTTGAAATTGCAAATAAAGGCATGGGTCTCTGTTTCCATTGTTGCTTTTAGCTCTTTAGCTTGTTTATCAGCAGCAGCCCCTACTCACAACTTCCTACAACACATACTCTCCTCGAGTAGAGAATGTGCCAAAGGGCTGAAACCATAGAAAACTGACATAGGAAAGTTTACAAGTCACTATACACATCCAGTGCCACTATAAGACAAAACATTATCCGAAAGGTTTGAGAACACAATTTTATAGCACTTTTTGTTATTATTGAGAACCATACAAACATTTAAAACCATAATGATGACAGATGACTACCAAAGATGGCTAAGAACAGGGCCCATATCCACAAAGTGTCTAAGAGTAGGAGTACTGACCTAGGATCTGTCCATACAAACGTATTCATTATGATCTAAAAATCGAAACTGATGCTAGATCAGCACTCCTACTCAGAGACGCTTTGTGGATACTTCACGTGAGAAATGATAGCGTACATATTCCTGGGTAATGGACAATGTCACTGCTCAAGTGGCTGGCCAGGTTATGAACAGGAAACGGCAGATATAGGATACATTTTCTAGAGATTGACCACATTTTTATCTGTTTGACGGGTGGATATTTTTTTGTCAAACTTTCTTTATTGCGACAAATGAATGTGTTTTTCGAATAAATGATGATTCCCGAATACTTTTGAAGGTAGCCTATGTGGGGCACGTGATGTAATCATGTATAAGCTCCAGCCTACATTTAATTCTAAATGCCTTTTGCTTGCTAAGTCGATTCTTTCAACAAAAAAGTATGTTTCTTTGCAGGACAAGGATTGTCTTGACTGTCTAGAATCCCTGAATTGCTTTACCTTGCTTTTCTGGTTTGACTGACACATTTCACCATCCAATTATTTTAGACCTACAGTAGTGCAAGTTTCACCATGGCATGGACCATGGCAGACAGCTCTCATAGACTAGATGTAACATAGTAAACGTAAATCCGGGACACTCAAATAGTATGTTATGTTACATTTGGTATGGTTACATAACACAGAAGCTTACTTTAGGGTTGGGTGTTTGGTTGGGGTGGGTGGATGGATGGATGGATGGATGGGTGGGTGGATGGATGGGTGGGTGGTGGGTGTGCATCTAGCAGCGTATGCTAATCTCATCACAGAAAATGTAAAAGCATTTTAGCTTCTTTGCAAAAAAATCACTGCATGATGACGTAGTGCACAAAAAATTAACTTTTTCGCTTAAATTTTCATGTAGCGAATACAAATCTAATGTGTTTCCATCACAGTTTCAACTATACTGACATAAGTATTCAGACCCTTTACTCTTACTTTGTTGAAGCACCTTTGGCAGCGATTAAAGCCTCAAGTCTTCTTGGGTATGACGCTACAAGCTTGGCACAACTGTATTTGTGGAGTTTCTCCCATTTTTCTCTGCAGATTCTCTCAAACTTTGTCAGTTTGGATGGGGAGCGTCGCTGCACAGCTATTTTCAGGTCTCTCCAGAGATTCAAGTCCGTGTTCAAGTCCGGGCTCTGGCTGGGCCACTCAAGGACATTCAGAGGCTTATCACAATGCCACTCCTGCGTCGTCTTGGCTGTGTGTTTAGGGTCGTTTTCCTGTTGGAAGGTGAACCTTCGCCCCAGTCTGAGGTCCTGAGCGCTCCGGAGCAGGTTTTCATCAAGGATCTCTCTGTACTTTGCACCGTTCATCTTTCCCTCGATCCTGACTAGTCTCCCAGCCCCTGCCGTTGAAAAACATCCCCACAGCATGATGCTGCCACCGCCATGCTTCACAGTAGGGATGGTGCCAGGTTTCCTCCAGACGTGACGCTTGGCATTCAGGCCAAAAAGTTCAATCTTGGTTTCATCAGACCAGAGAATCTTGTTTCTCATGGTCTGAGAGTTTTTAGGTGCCTTTTGGCAAATTCCAAGCAGGCTGTCATGTGCCTTTTACTGAGGAGTAGCTTCCGTCTGGCCACTACTAAGGCCTGATCGGTGGAGTGCTGCAAAGATGGTTGTCCTTCTGGAAGGTTCTCCCATCTCCACAAAGGAACTCTGGAGCTCTGTCAGAGAGACCATCGGGTTCTTGGTTACCTCCCTGACCAAGGCCATTCTCCCCCGATTGCTCCATAAGGCCAGGTCAAGGAAGAGTCTTGGTGGTTCCAAACTTCTTCTGCTACTGTGTTCTTAGGGACCTTCAAAGCTGCAGATTGTTTTGGGGTACCCTCCCTTCCCCAGATCTGTGCCTCGACACAATCCTGTCTTGTCATTATGGGGTATTGTGTGTAGATTGATGAGGAAAACATGTAATTTAATCAATTTTAGAATAAGGCTGTAACGTACATTTTTGGGGAAAAAGTCAAGTATACTTTCCGAATGCACTGTATAGTGCGGCTTGGCTGTGCGGGTGGGCTAATCTACATGATGAGATAATTATGGATAAGAGCGAGAATCTTTTTATTTGTCAAACGGCAGTCACGCATTGACCATGTCGCCAGAATAAGACCCTCGATATTTATTGGAAAAGAGCATCAAGTTCATCATAATTTATTTCTTCTGTAGCCTAATAAACTGCATTGTTTCCTGAGTTGTAGTGAGAGGACCACACACCATGTCATCGCGTGACTCCAAGTTTACTTCGATATGATGGTTATTATATCAATGTTTGTGCATAAAAGCTTTTCCACCGCCATTTCTCGCATAATTCATTTGACCAGATCCCACCATGCCGAACGTACAAATTATCTGTCGGCATTTATAAAATTGTTGTGAAACTTCCTTTTTCCATCACAGCTGTCGTGATGTTTTTTTTTTTTAATATGCTATGACTTTACTATAAAAACTGTCGATGGAAATGTGATTACTCAACAACATCAAAAAAATCACTGGACAAGAACATGGAAACATATGATGCATCTTGTGTCACGTTCGTTATACGGATCGGACCAAGGCGCTGCGTGGTATGTGTACATTCTTATTTATTTAAAGATATTTAAAGATATTTTGAACACTGAACAAACAAAATAACAAACCGAAACGTGAAGCTATACAAACGAGTGCTGACAGGCAACTACACATAGACAAGATCCCACAACAGAAAGCGGAAAACAGGGCTGCCTAAATATGATCCCCCATCAGAGACAACGATAAACAGCTGTCTCTGATTGGGAACAATATCAGGCCAACATGGAAATACAAAACCCCTAGACATACAACACTAGAGTACCCACCCTAGTCACACCCTGACCTAACCAAAATATATAGAAAACAGAGATATCTAAGGTCAGGGCGTGACAGTACCCCACCCCCAAAGGTGCGTACTCCCAGCCGCAAACCTGAACCTCTAGGGGAGGGTCCAGGTGGGCATCTACCTTCGGTGGCGGCTCCGGTTCTGGACGCAGTCCCCCCTCCTTATGCTGATCCCTCCGCTTTTGTGGAACCAGACCGTGGATCATCGCCGGAGGCTCCGGACTGCGGATCGTCGCCGGAGGCCACGGACTGGGGACCGTCGTCGGAGACCCCGGACTGTGGAACGTCGTCGGAGGTTCCGGACTGTGCCCCGTCGAAGGAGGTTCCGGACTGTGGCCCGTCAAAGGAGGTTCCGGACTGTGGCCCGTCAAAGGAGGTTCCGGACTGTGGACCGTCGTCGGAGGTTCCGGACTGTGAAACGTCGAAGGAGGTTCCGGACTGTGAAACGTCGAAGGAGGTTCCGGACTGTGAAACGTCGAAGGAGGTTCCGGACTGTGAAACGTCGCGGGAAGCTCTGCACTGGGAATTGTCGCCGGAAGCTCTGGACTGGGAACTGTCGCCGGAAGCTCTGGACTGGGAACTGTCGCCGGAAGCTCTGGACTGTGGAGGCGCACTGGAGGCCTGATGCGTGGGACCGGTACTGGTGGTACCGGGCTGATGACACGCACCTCAGGGCGAGTGCGGGGAGGAGGCACAGGACGTACTGGACTCTGGAGGCGCACTGGACATCTGGAGCGTAGAGCTGGCACAATGCGTCCTGGCTGGATGCTCACTTGAGCCCGGCAAGTGCGGGGCGCTAGCACAGGACGCACTGGGCTGTGCAGACGCACCGGAGACACAGTACGCAGAGCCGGCGCAGGATATCCTGGTCCAAGGAGGTGTACTGGAGACCAGGAGCGCTGAGCCGGCACCATCCGTCCTGGCTGGATGCTCATTCTAGCCCGGCATTTGCGAGGAGCTGGAATAGAGCGCACCGGGCTATGAATGCGAACTGGAGACACCGTGCGCATCACTGCGTAACACGGTGTCTGACCAGTCACAAGCTCCCCACGGTAAGCACGAGGAGTTGGCTCAGGTCTCCAACCTGACTCAGCCAATCTCCCCATGTGTAACCCCCCAAAAAATGTATGGGGCTGCCTCTCGTGCTTGTCTCGTTGGTACAACTCCTCGTAATATCGCCGTTCCGCTTTTGCTGCCTCTATCTCCTCCTTAGGAAAGCGATACTCCCCAGTCTGCGTTCAGGGTCCTGCTTCATCCAAAATCTCCTCCCAGGTCCATTCCTCCTGAACACGCTGCTTGGTCCTTAGGTGGTGGGATCTTCTGCACGTTCGTTATAAGGATCGGACGAAGGCGCTGCGTGGTATGCGTACATTCTAATTAATTTAAAGAATGATCACTGAACAAACTAACAAAATTACAAAGCCAAACGTGAAGCTATACAAACGAGTGCTGACAGGCAACTACACATAGACAAGATCCCACAACAGAAAGTGGGAAACAGGGCTGCCTAAATATGATCCCCAATCAGAGACAACGATAAACAACTGTCTCTGATTGGGAACCATATCAGGCCAACATAGAAATACAAAAAACCCTAGACCTACAACAACCCTAGTCATACAAAACCCTAGACATACAAAACCCTAGACATACAACACTAGAGTACCCACCCTAGTCACACCCTGACCTAACCAAAATATATAGAAAACAGAGATATCTAAGGTCAGGGCGTGACATCTTGCCATAGACATCCCGCATTTAAACAATTATACTTATTGGCCCAAGGCAGGAGCTATAGTAATTAACAAGCCACCAGGGTCTGGCAACCTGAATGGAAAATTACTGAAGATAATAGCGGGGGATATAGCCACTCCTATTTGCTATCTCTTCAAATGTAAGCCTACTAGAAAGTGTGTGCCCTCAACCCTGGAGGGAAGCAAAAGTCATTCCGCTACATACGAATAGTAATGCCCCCTTTACTGGCTCAAATAGCCGACCAATCAGCCTGTTACCAACCCGTAGTAAAAAATTATGTTTGACCAGATACAATGCTATTTTACAGTAAACAAATTGACAACAGACTTGCAGCACGCTTATAGGGAAGGACATTCAACAAGCACAGCACTTACACAAATGACTGATGATTGGCTGAGAGGAATTGATGATGAAAAGATTGTGGGGCCTGTTTTTTTAGACTTCAGTGCTGCTTTTGACATTATCAATCATAGTCTGCTGCTGGAAAAACTTATGTGTTATGGCTTTACACCCCCTGCTATATTGTGGATAATGACTTACAGTGGGGAGAACAAGTATTTGATACACTGCCGATTTAGCAGGTTTTCCTACTTCCAAAGCATGTAGAGGTCTGTAATTTTTATCATTGGTACACTTACACTGTGAGAGACGGAATCTAAAACAAAATTACAGAAAATCACATTGTATGATTTTTAAGTAATTCATTTGCATTTTATTGCATGACATAAGTATTTGATCACCTACCAACCAGTAAGAATTCCAGCTCTCACAGACCTGTTAGTTTTTCTTTAAGAAGCCCTCCTCTTCTCCACTCATTACCTGTATTAACTGCACCTGTTTGAACTCGTTACCTGTATAAAAGACACCTCTCCACACACTCAATCAAACAGACTCCAACCTCTCCACAATGGCCAAGACCAGATAGCTGTGTAAGGACATCAGGGATAAAATTGTAGACCTGCACAAGGCTGGGATGGGCTGCAGGACAATAGGCAAGCAGCTTGGTGAGAAGGCAACAACTGTTGGCGCAATTATTAGAAAATGGAAGAAGTTCAAGATGACGGTCAATCACCCTCGGTCTGGGGCTCCATTAAAGATCTCACCTCGTGGGGCATCAATGATCATGAGGAAGGTGAGGGATCAGCCCAGAACTACACGGCAGGACCTGGTCAATAACCTGAAGAGAGCTGGGACCACAGTCTCAAAGAAAACCCTTAGTAATACACTACGCCATCATGGATTAAAATCCTGCAGCGCACGCAAGGTCTCCTTGCTCAAGCCAGCACATGTCCAGGCCCGTCTGAAGTTTGCCAATGACCATCTGGATGATCCAGAGGAGGAATGGGAGAAGGTCATGTGGTCTGATGAGACAAAAATAGAGCTTTTTGGTCTAAACTCCACTCGCCGTGTTTGGAGGAAGAAGAAGGATGAGTACAACCCCAAGAACACCATCCCAACCGTGAAGCATGGAGGTGGAAACATCATTCTTTGGGGATGCTTTTCTGCAAAGGGGACAGGACGACTGCACCGTATTGAGGGGAGGATGGATAGGGCCATGTATCGCGAGATCTTGGCCAACAACCTCCTTCCCTCAATAAGAGCATTGAAGATGGGTCGTGGCTGGGTCTTCCAGCATGACAACGACCCGAAACACACAGCCAGGGCAACTAAGGAGTGGCTCCGTAAGAAGCATCTCAAGGTCCTGGAGTGGCCTAGCCATTCTCCAGACCTGAACCCAATAGAAAATCTTTGGAGGGAGCTGAAAGTCTGTATTGCCCAGCGACAGCCCCGAAACCTGAAGGATCTGGAGAAGGTCTGCATGGAGGAGTGGGCCAAAATCCCTGCTGCAGTGTGTGCAAACCTGGTCAAGAACTACAGGAAACGTATGATCTCTGTAATTGCAAACAAAGGTTTCTGTAGCAAATATTAAGTTCTGCTTTTCTGATGTATCAAATACTTATGTCATGCAATAAAATGAAAATTAATTACTTAAAAATCATACAATGTGATTTTCTGGATTTTTGTTTTAGATTCCGTCTCTCACGGTTGAATTGTACCTATGATAAAAATTACAGACCTCTACATGCTTTGTAAGTAGGAAAACCTTCAAAATCGGCAGTGTATCAAATACTTGTTCTCCCCACTGTACCTGTCTCGCAGAACACAGCGGGTGTTCTTTAATGGAAGTTTCTCCAACCTAATTAGTCCTAAATAGCTCAAAAACTGAAATCATTGTATTTGGGACAAATCATTCACTAAACCCTAAACCTCAACTAAATACTGTAAAGAATAATGTTGAGGTTACTAAACTGCTTGGAGTAACCCTGGATTGTAAACTGTCATGGTCAAAACATATTGATTCAATAGGAGCTAAAATGTGGAGAAGTACTGTATGTCCATAATAAAGCGCTGCTCTGCCTTCTTAACAACACTATCATCAAGGCAGGTCCTCTGCCAAGGCAGCAGCTACTCTTCCTGGGGTCCAAACACATTATTAAGGCACTTACATTACATATAAAACAGTGCATCAAATAACATTATTACACCACTACATATCTACAATACAAAAGGTATAATACCACCATACAACAATATTACAATGTACATGTGTGTAGAGTGAGTGTGCTAGCGCTTGTATGCGTGTGTCTGTACATGTGTGTGTCCCTTCACAGTCCCTGCTGTTCCATAAGGTGTATTTCTTTTTTTGCTTGCATCAGTTACCTGATGTGTAATAGAGTTCCATGTAGTCATGGCTCTATGTAATACTGTGTGCCTCCCATAGTCTGTTCTGGACTTGGGGATTGTGAAGAGACCTCTGATGGCATGTCTTGTGGGGTATGAATGGGTGTCCGAGCTGTGTGCTAGCAGTTTAAACAGACAGCTCGTGTTTCTGTATGATATGTCGGATTAAGGAATAAAGACAGACACCAATGTTAAGTTCAATAGCCTTGTTAAGCATTGTACAAATCCCTACGCGTGGAGTCTGGGGAACAGTCCAACTAGTCGATTACCTATCAACTAGACTCCGTAACATCATCCTTTTCAATAGAAAGTGCAAACATAACGGCATAACATTGAGTTCTTAACAGTCAAGTCATAACAATTGAAAAGCATGACATTTTCTTTTTACTTCAGCTGTCATCTTCCTTTTTTTAATAAAAAAAAAAAAAGTTTAATATTTTTTTAATTAACAGACAACAAGTTAAGTCTCTTGCTTACAGAGTAAGCCTGTCCGGTGGCTTGCACAGCCGACCCACCCGTGAGTAAGTATTGGCTCTGACAGGGGTAGGATTAGGGCCACGAGCTGGAGAGTTTGGTGGGGTAGAAGCTTCACCTTCAGTTGGCTCATGTCTCAATTCTGCACCCCTTACCCTTAGGCCTGGACTGTGATCCAGCTCATCTAGGTGAGTGTATGGCATGTTCTGGTTTGTCTGCTCTGCTACGCGCAGATCCACACGATTGCGACGATAGAGGGAGCCACCAACATCCACCAGGTAAGAATGTGGTGCAACTCTCTGTAGGCATGTGCCCAGCCTCCAAAGTCCTGTGTGGTCTCCCGGCAGCGGTTTCATCCTTATAGTTTCACCCACCTCCAGCTCTGGTAGGTCTCGAGCAGTCCGGTCGTAGAAGCACTTAGCGAGCTGCTTTCTGTGACGCAGTTTGTCAGTGACGCCAACCATGACGCAGGGCTCAAGTAGCTTGTTCGCTACGGGGATAGTAGTCTTCAGACGTCTGGACAGAAGGCGTTGTGCTGGGCTGCTGTCCATGTTTTCGGTGGGTGTGTTCCTCCACTGTAAGATCGCTTTCCATGGGTCGTTGCTGTCGCGCAAGGCCCTGCTTAACAGGTTTTTTGCAATCTTGACAGCTGATTCTGCCTTGCCATTTGCTTTTGGGTGTCTTGGAGAGGAGGTCACGTGGTCAAACTCCCATTCTGAGGCGAAACGCTTGAACTGTGCAGTGAATTGTGGGCCATTGTCCGTGATTACCTTGTCAGGCTGACCTTGCCTTGCAAACTGCGCCTTGCAGCGCTTTATGACCGTCTCTGCAGACAAGTCAGGGAGCAGTTCAATTTCCCAAAAGTCAGAGTAATGATCAACGAGGAGAAGATAGTCCTTTTGTCTGTGGCTGAATAAGTCCATGCTGATGATTTGCCAGGCCCTTGTGGGCAGTTCGTGTGACATCATGGTTTCCTTTTGCTGTTCATGAGCGTACTCGTTGCATGTGGTACAGTTGCTGACAAAGTCTTTAATTTCTGCTTGCATGTTTGGCCAGTATAATGTTTCACGAGCCTGACGGTAGCATGCGTCACCTCCAACGTGACTGGAGTGTATGCGGGTAAGCATCTCTGGACGTAGTGATTTGGGAATAATGACCTTCTGACCTCTGAACAAGACGCCATTTTGCACACTGATCTCATCTCGAAAGGTCCAGTATTCTCTCACTGTGAAAGGTGTCTCCTCTTTCAGATATGGCCAACCTGCGAGAGCCATGGACTTCAGTGACTGTAGGTGTTCGTCCTTGTCAGTATGTTGCCTGATCTGGGCTAGGCGGTGATCTGTGACGTTTAAGTAGTCTGCCTGATTGATCTGTTGAACATCTTGTTGTTCCTGCTGTAGCGAACAGATGGCCTGCCGCTGATAGGCAGTGCCTCTACCTGTACATTGTGCTGTTGCCCTGCTCAGTGTGTCGCTGATGTACATCTCTGGTCCTGGCTTGTAAATGACCTTCAGGCTGTAGTTTTGCAGAGTCAGGAGCATACTTTGAAGCCTCTTGGGCGCGTTGAGGAGAGGTTTACTGAATATGGAAATGAGTGGTTTGTGGTCAGTTTCAGCGGTGACCAGCTCTCGACCATATAAGTAGTGATGGAATCGCTGGCAGGAGAAGACGATGCTGAGGCACTCTTTCTCGATTTGTGCATAGTTTTGTTCGGTGGGGGTGAGCGCTCTCGAGGCAAACGCAACGGGCTGGCCTTCCTGCATAAGGCAGCATCCAAGTCCCCTTTGGCTAGAGTCGCTCTGGATTGTGACAGGCTTCGTGACGTCGTAGTAGCGCAACACTGGCATGGATGAAGCCAGAGATTTCATCTCCTGCACTGCGGCCTCGTGCTTGGGTAGCCAGTGCCATGGTGTGTCTTTGTCCAGCAACCGGCGCAGAGGCTCACAGACTGCTGATAGGTGTGGCATGAACTTTGCAAGATAGTTTGCAAAGCCGATGAGACGCTGTACTCCTTTTGCATCAGACGGGTTTGGCATGTCGAGGATCGCTTGGACCTTGTCTGGGTCCGGCTTCAGGCCTTTTGCCGAGAGAATGTGGCCATGGAAGTGGACGTCTTTCACCTTGAACTGCAGCTTCTTCAGGCCAAGACGAAGCTTAACTGATCGGCAGCGCTCCATCAGTGCCAGGAGCTTCACATCGTGGTCGCGTTCTGCTTCTTCGTCTGTTTCACCACAGCCTACGATCAGGATATCATCGGCGATGGGTTCAACCTTGAGCCCAGCCAGTAACTCGTGCTGCTTGCGTTGGTATACCTCAGGCGCCACTGAGACACCAAACGGGAGCTTGAGCCAGCGTTTCCGACCCCAGGGGTCCAGAAGGTAGTCATGAAGCTGCTTTCTTCGTCCAGCTTGCATTGAAGGAATGCATCTCGGGCATCCACCAAGGTGAAAATCCTGGCCTTGGGAAGCTTATAGAGGACATCCTCTAGTGTCGGCATGATGTAGTGGGATCGTTTCAGTGCTTGGTTCAGATGCTTTGGGTCGATGCAGACCCTCAGCTTCTCTGTTTTTTTCACTATGACCATATTGCTGATCCAGTCAGTTGGTTCAGTCACAGATGTCATGTGGCCATCGGCCTCATACTTGTCCAGCTGGGCCTTCACAGCCACTTTCATTGCAATGGGCACATTGCGAGGAGCACACTGGACTGGAGTAATGCTCTCATCCACTTCAAAGTGTACCTCCCCAGGCACTGATTCAACGGGCATGTTGAATACATCGTCATATCTGCTGAGTAGTTGTTCTTTGGACAGGGGTCCATGCTGGACATGATCCACAATGTGCAGGTCATTTGGTACAGTGAACTGCATCAGTCCCAGGCGTTCGCATGTAGAGCCTGAGAGGAGAGGATTTTGACTGGTTTTCACAATCTCAAACTCCAGCTTGTGTTTGCGTCCCCGAATAACACATTCGGTCTCAAAGGTGCCCATAGAGCTCATTAGTTCTCCTGAGTACAGCTTTAGTCTAGTATCGCTGGGCAATAGATGTGTGTCAGGTGCCAGATTGATTTTGTCTTTGTAGCTCATTACGTTGCATGTAGCACCCGAATCCAGTTGACATTGTTGTTGCTTGTTGTGTAATCGTAGTGTCACAAACCATTTCTTCCCTCTTGAGTGTACAGCCCCAATGGATTCATGCATGTAAATGTCACTTTCACTGTTCAGCTCTGAACATTGAGTAACATCATCAACACAGTGAATCTTGCCCTCACTCACCCTTCTTTTGCTTTTGAGACACACTTTTGCAAAGTGATTATTAGTTCCACAAGCTCTGCATGGTTTTCCGTAGGCAGGGCAGTGCTCTTTGCCACGTGTGTGTGTATTCCCACAGTAGTTACATGTTACGGGGCTCTCTGTGTTCACAGTTCGTGGTGAATTACTCTGCCTCGATTGGTTTTGTCTGAATGTCTGCCTAGCAACAGCGTGAACAGTATCAACGTCGGAGCGTGGGGTTTCCGTTTCCATTGCTCTCATTCTCATGTCAGTGACTTCAGCAGTGCGGCACATTTCGATGGCAGTTACTAATGTTAAGCCTCTCTCTCTCAGTAGACGCCAGCGCGTATTCTCATTTGCAATTCCCAGTACTATTTTGTCACGAATCAGTTCATCTTTCAATCCCCCGTATTCACAAGTGGCGGATTCCTCTCTCAAACGGGTTACAAAGTTGTGTACTGACTCACCCTCTTCCTGTTTGCAGCTTCCGAAAACGAACCGCTCGTAAATGACGTTTCTGGCGGGTTTGAAGTAATTCTCCAATGCATCCAATATAGCCTTTGCATCACACTGTTGTCGTGCCGTGAGGGTGAGATTGTGCCGGTAGATATGCCTGCATTCGCTGCCCATTAAACTCCTCAGAGTTGCCGCTTGTACCTCGTTGGGTTTCTCATGTAGACCGGTCGCCAGCGCATAGTCCTCGAATTCATCCCTGAAGTTGTCCCAATTAGTATTCCAGTCCCCTGTGAGAACCATGTGATTTGGTGGCGGAATGTTCGCTGCCATAGCAATGGAATAGGAGATTTCTTTGCCTTCAGTCATGGAGGTAGGTAGTGATGCTAGCTAGCCAGCTAACAACGAATTGATCAGTGTTGTGAGTAGGAAACGGCTTGTGTTCGCATATGGAACGTAACTGCGCCTATACTGTACTTAGCTACAAAAATAACAAACGTGTGTTTTCCGAGCCACTTCTGATACCATGTTTCTGTATGATATGTCGGATTAAGGAATAAAGACAGACACCAATGTTAAGTTCAATAGCCTTGTTAAGCATTGTACAAATCCCTACGCGTGGAGTCTGGGGAACAGTCCAACTAGTCGATTACCTATCAACTAGACTCCGTAACAGCTCGGTACATTCAGCTTGTCAACCCTTCTTACAAAAGCAAGTAGTGATGAAGTCAATCTCTCTTCCACTTTGAGCCATGAGAGATTGACATGCATATCATTAATGTTAAGTGTACTTTTAAGGGCCAGCCGTGCTGCCCTGTTCTGAGCCAATTGTAATTTTCCTAAGTTCCTCTTCGTGGCACCTGACCACACTACTGAACAGTAGTCCAGGTGTGACAAAACTAGGGCATGTAGTAGCAGCAGCGAATGTGGATCCCTAATACATACAAATTGAAATGTGTTAGTCACATGCGACATCTCAATTGGGCAGAGGGGGGCGCTGAATCATTCATGGTGGACGACATGTTTACTATTACTATTCCCTTTCTCTGTCACAATTCTCTTGAAGAACAATCACAATCATCATTTTGAAGTGTCACTTTCAGAGGAGAGTATGAAATGGGCGTGTTCGGTAACAGCGCTACAGTATACCAGTTAGGCTATCTACGTTGGAATACTTCCTTATTCCGAGCTACAGTCGCCGAGGATTCAGTTGTACCTTCCAGTCATCTGAAGAATGTGTAGTACATTGGAGTAACTGCTCTTCAGATACTTGTATAAACGGTCAGTAAGATTGACTCAATTTAAATGGAGTAATTTCGTATGCAACCACTGTAGGCAACTCGATATTAGTTTACACTAGACTGTGGACAGTGTAATACAATATAATTGTTAGAGACATTGTTGCCAGTTGCTATGTGATTTTGGTTCCAGACAGATAAAAAAAAGAAAAAAAAGATTTGTATTTGTCACATGCGCCGAATACAACGGGTGTAGACTTTACCGTGAAATGCTTGTTACGAGCACTTCCCAACGATGCAGTTAAAATATAATAATAACACAAAATTAAATAGTAACACAAGAGTAATAAAATACACAAAAATATAGCTATGGAGTACCAGTACCAGATCAATGTGCAGTGGTACGAGGTGATTGAGGCAGGATAAAGTAACCAGGCATCAGGATAGATAACAATATGAATCAAGAATATAGTGTGTGTGTGTCAGTGGAGTCTGTATATTGTGTGTGTATAGAGTCAGTTCAAGATAGGGTCAATGCAGATATTCAAGAGTTACCCGGACTTAACTGTTTAACGTTAGCAGTCTGACCGAAGTCGCCCTAAAAAAGACATAATAAAATTATATTTACACTTACTTTACCGGTTGTACATGCTGTTGGTCCTTTTGACGGTAGGAGGTGGAGATAGGTTATCCACAGGAAACTGTTGTTTACTTGACTTTTTGCGGCGCCGGTACTGACCAAAATGGTTGACCTTTTATCCCATTACAAGAAGGTCCATTCCAGTATTCTATATCCCAATACTATGGTGATATCACTGAGCTGGATGTTGAATTATCGTTAAAAACGGCATAAAAAAATATCCCAACGTTTTTTTTTAATGATTCATTGTTTTGGGGTGGTTTCACAAGACAACACAAACATCCTAAAATGAATTGATTTCAAAAGCTGTGTATACCTCTACACAGAGATATGCCTCTGCCTATCTGTTACTTATTTATACATTAGAACCTTTAAAGCCATGCTTTGAGTGTGACAACACAATGGAATGGTTGTGACCTCACATTCTCATAATACAAGTGAATGATCAGAAGGATATAATAATACTTTATTTACTTCTGTCCCTGACAGGGTGCCTGCTAGTCACACAATTTATGCATTGCTTGTCAGCAGGACCATTGTTCACTTTAGAAGAGGAATGGAATTTAAAGGAGATGGGAAGGACAAGTTCTTCATAGTGACACGGGGGAAGGCGAGAAAAGGCTTCTCCAGAGGATGTATCGGCCGTGTGGAAGCAGTGTTGCATAAAGGAGAGCTGATGGGACTGTTGTACGGAGGTGGCAGCAGTGGGAATCCTAAGAGCGGGGACATGGTGAAGAGGGAGGACACGTACCCCCTCACCCGACACCAGGCCCAGCTGCTGCTCTTCGTGTCCCCCTCCAGCAAACGCCTGGAGCTCCTGTGTAACCCCCAGCTCTTTTCAGCCATCTGTGTACTGTCTCAGGATGACTTGGTAGTGGTTAAGCACAAGAAAGGTCACCAGCCAGGCCTGGTTCGGAACCTGATGCTGATCGGTAAGAAGGAGAACCAAGGGGACCTGCTGATGCTGGGCTTTGAGGTTGAGTTTGTGGTGAGTATGCAACTTCTACAAATATGGTATGCAAGCCCATGTCAGCATAGGGAATGAATTCCAGCATTTTGTCCAAAGTATAAGCACATAATCAGGAATTTCAACTGTCTGTTTGATCCTCTCATCAATAAGAGAAACATTTTAGCCTATTGATGTCACAGTATGGCAGACACTGTGAGCTGTACCTGTCAAGTACACCTGAACCTCTCATTGATTTACATGAGTGATAGCAGGAGACAAGAATGTTCCTCTCAGGGGAAGATCCAAAATGTTATCTGATTAGTTACAGCACCTAACTTTTACGTAACATCTGAAACTTGATAACATTATCTGAGCAATTGGCAGTTGCTCAAAAGCAGTTTTGTTGTATTTCCGGCTCGCCAGTAAAAATTCTCAGCACAGCTACTGTATGGGATTGGGTGTACTTGATTTACTGATTTACTGTAATTGTCCTGTTTCCTTTCCATTTCAGCAGGACTCTGATCAAACAGTGTCCCCTAAGAAGCCAGCCCCTCTCCCCCTGTTCAGTGCAGCAGACATTGTCCAGGTTGTCCCAGCATACTCTGTAGACATTGGCCCTCGCTGGAAAGACAGTTATTCAGAGGGTTAGTACTGTATGTTTATCTTCTGGTGTTCAATGCCCATGTATTCTCATGGATTAGTATGCAAGCACATAGACCTACATGTATTTGTTTACCAAATATGACACATTTACCTGGTTTTTCTTTTTTTCCAACACACTAGCCTACATCAGGGATGGGCAACTGGCGGCCCTCCTCTTGTATGACCGTGGGCCAATTTATTTTGGGAAGGGGGGCTCAGTCAGGTTCTCAACTTACTGTTGAGAGTTAGAATAGTAAAATACACAAGGTGCAGTTTGTGGTTGTGCATCAGCAGTCACTCAATTAGCCCATGTCAGCTCATTTATTTTAGATTGGTAAGTTAGTCTAGCGACCAGCTATCTCAACTTGTAGTAAGCATGGTCGAATTACCAACCGGGGTGGGGCCCATTGATCATCAGTTATCATATTAAAAACGGCAAATATTTGCCTCCACCCTATAGCAAAATGTGTAGAATTGCAGGAAATTTGCTGTAAAACTGCACATTTTTCTCTCCGCCCCATGGCAAAATGAGTAGAATTACATGAATGAGTTAGAAAATTGCTAAATTTTCTCTCTGTACCATGGCAAAAGGTGTAGAATTGCAGGAAATTAACCTTAAATCTTAAAATGTTTGTCTTTGCTGTCACGAGCCGCTAAAATGTTTTGCTCGCAAGGTGGGGGTATGTAGACCCACAAGTCAAAGTTGCCCATCCCTGGCCTACATACTGTACATGTTTTCTTGAAAGAAAGCAGAGCAATGGTACCAGGAAAAGAATATCAGCTTTCAGAATCCTGTGGCTTGGTCTCATTTTTAACATGCTTTGCAAAGACCCATGTGGCTCAGTTTGTAAAGCATGGCACTTGCAACTCCAGGGTTGTTGGTTCAATTCCCACCGGGTGCCAGTACAAAAAAGTATGAAAATGTAAGTTGCTCTGTATAAGAGTGCCTGCTAAATGACTAAAATGTAAGAAGACAGAATTGGTCCCGTGTGGCTCAGTTGGTAGAGCATGGCGCTTGCAACGCCAGGGTTGTGGGTTCATTCCCCACGGGGGGACCAGGATGAATATGTATGAACTTTCCAATTTGTAAGTCGCTCTGGATAAGAGCGTCTGCTAAATGACTTAAATGTAAATGTAAATGTTCTTTGAATGATTATCATCACTTTCAAAGTTAATCTGTAGGACTTGCTGTGAATTGGTACCCCTACAAGCAAAAGATCCCCACCTCCCCCTTGTAAATGTTATTGAATGGCAATGAGCAGCACCTGTGGCTAGACAGTGGGGCATAGAGCAGTTCTTTATACAGAACTGGTAAAACTGGCTGAGGTGCTCTGGAATGTAGCAGCAGAGCGCCATCACATGCTCTGGAATTTGTGTATATTGCATGCTCTGAGCTCTCTGCATACCTCTTGTGGAGATAAACAGACATGTTTACCACAGGTCAGTCTCGTGACAAGGAGAGAAACCATGTGATGTGTCATTTTTACCCCTCTTCAACTTCTTCTCCCCCAGGTCTAAACAGAAAGGCGGTGTCACGTATCAACTCCATGCCTAATATGGGATCTCGTGGACGACAAGTGAAAGATATAAACCATTTAGACCAGAATGTCACCCAAACCCCAACCCAAAGCCCGTCACACCACCCTTTTGAGGTGGGATCCATAGTGGAGGTAACATCCAACACTGGGATAACTGTATATGGGGTGATCCGTTGGATGGGCGTCCTTTCAGAAAATAAAAACGACTGGGCCGGAATTGAGCTGGTGAGTGTAAGATGTGAACTGTGTAAGCAATGTTCTTGAGCTTGCCTATTATTCTACTCTGAGATGTAAATATCTCAATCAGTTTTGATTCCTCAGCAACTCTTTTGTGGTTTTGCCATCAGGATTATGAGGTGAATAATTGCTCAGATGGGACGTATGGAGGCCAGCAGTATTTCACTTGTAAAGGGGGCAGGGCCTTGTTTGTGCCCCTCACAAAGTGCAGTCCAGATGGAAGGTTCTTATGTCCCCCCTCTGAAAAGGAGACCCTCAAAGCGACAGATATCCCCCCAGGTTAGACACCAATTATATAGGTCCTAATCCCACTAACACACACATAAACAGTGTAGATAGGCTATTATTACAATGCCATAACCTAATAAGCATTAGTTTGCAGCTCCCACCCTAAACCAAACACACATTGAATCAAACACCAACCAACAGCAGATATAAAACATGTACCAGTTTTATTTCTATTATAAGTAGTACTTCATAATGTTTTTGTATGGTTTGTATCAGTCATTCCATTGGAGGAAACAGACGAGAACGTCCCTCCTATCCCTGAGTCGGAAGCCCTGTCTTTGCTCGTGGGCAAGATGAAAGGGATCCAGGGGCACTATAACTCCTGCTACCTCGATGCCACTCTATTCAGGTAAACTTAACTCAATCCCCTCTGGTCAAATGGTTTTTCTGTAGGTCACTGTTCCTAACTCTCATAATTGTATAAAAATGTGACACTATTTATTGGGCATCCTTTTCATTGAGCCCAGTTTATTGTAGTAAAGGACTTAAAGTTGCACCATGACCACTGCCAATATAATAAATCTACTACTTCTCTCCACAGTCTGTTCAGCTTATCTATGACCCTGGACAGTGTTTGCCACAAACCAGCTGGCACAGAAAAGAGCATATCTCGCTCTCTGAAGAAAGACATTGTCAACCGTTTGCGCAGGTATAAACATTGTCTGTGCTTGCAGTTTTCTAGATCCTCTTGACCCTCATGCAGGCCTGTATTATCAGCTGGTCTTCAAATAAGGGCGTTATGACATTGTAATTCAACCTAGACTGAAACACAACAGCCTTTATGTGGTTGTAATGCATGTCTGATATTACTCTGCCACATTGGTAGTGTATGTTCAGGTATATGCACTTCATATGAATGTGCATCTCTGTGTGTTTGTGTTATGTGAAAGTGTGTATCTTCGTGTGTGGCCACCAAGAGTGACAATCGTGTGTGTGTTATCCACAGACAAGGTTTTGTGCCTGCTGAGAGCGTAATGAACTTCCGCAAGCAGCTCGGGTGTGACACCTTTGTAACAGAAGAGAAAGGTACGCTCACACACTTCTCAGAGTGCTGATTCTATAGGTCTCTGATTCTATAGGTCTCTGATTCTATAGGTCTCTGATTCTATAGGTCTCTGATTCTATAGGTCTCTGATTCTATAGGTCTCTGATTCTATAGGTCTCTGATTCTATAGGTCTCTTTACTGTCGTGTTTAAACAGAAATGAAATACCAGCCAAGGGAAATTATGTCTGAATTAGGATTTTTAAATGGCTGCAGTGTCTCTGATTCCACCTAAATGGTGTTATCCTGCCTCCATGCAGACCCTGAAGAGTTCATCACAATCCTTCTACAGCGGGTGCTTTGCATGAAGTCATTGCTTAAACTCAGGTTTGAACCAGTTCACCTTTCTCTAGTTGACCTCCTAACCAATATATTTTCTCTTTCTTGCATGTTATGCTGTAGGCCACTTATTTATCCTTGCTTCCCCTCCTCACACTTCTTATCTCCATTCTCTGGGATTCTGAGTGTCTGTTAGACCTTATTTGACACTGCCATGACTGAGTTGCTTAGCTTGATTGTTCTCTGGGCCTCAGGTCGAATAACGACACATCTCAGGATGCCTACACATTCCAGATTATTCTGGATAAAGAGCAGGTGACACAGACTCCCACTGTCCAGCAGCTCCTGGATATCTCCTTGCTGTCTTGTGGCCTCAAGTTTGAGGAGGTGGGTGATACTGTGCAAGGTTATCTAAGGAGCAATATTTACAAGGCCTTGTAGTCAGCGCACCTTTTGTTTAGAAGGAAATCACTTTGTTTTAATATTCAGGCACTGTGCAGTCAAAAACATGATTTTCCTGTGTTTTATATATATTTCCACACTATGAAGTTGGAATAATACTGTGAAATTGTGAAAATTATGATCATGCCCTTTTAGTGTAAGAGCTGTTTGAGAAGACTGTCTGAAATTTCTGCCTGTTTTGATGGGATGGAGTTTTGGCTTAGTAAATTGACTTAATAGACCAATAAGAAATAGAGTTCCAAACCTCTCTGCCAATAACAACTAGTTTTCTGTTTTCCCCTCCCCACTCAAACCACCCCCAGATAGTCCTAGCAAAATTCTTGCTTGAGAAATTGCTCTAACAATTTTCATTGAAAACAATCACAGTAAGGCAGAGTACTTATTTGTTACCCAGCAATGATTTGATATTCAGATAAAAAAGGCTCCATTGGACCTTTAATGTCTCTAATATGTCCCTCAGATCCCATCCTGCCTCATGGTCCACATGCCAAGGTTTGGGAAGAAGTACAAGATGTTCCCCCACATTATCCCCTCAACAGAATTTGACATCACAGATCTTCTATACAACTGTGAGTTTCAGCACAATCGCATAATCACACATCTGAAACGTATACCTATGAATAAAAGTAAGGTCATGCAGTAACTCCCTACGCATAGCTTACCATAGTAAACTGTCTTCAGGTTGAGTGACACTTTTCCACCTTCTTCTCCCATCAGCCCCCCGAGAATGCTTCCTCTGTGGGCGTTTGGCAGAGTACGAGTGCTCCCAGTGCCTACAAGACCGCAAGCTCCAGCCAGGAAGAATCAAACAGTATTGCACTACCTGCAAGACACAGGTATACAGTAGGGTCAGAAAGTACTGCCACCCTTGATAAAGATGAGCAAAAATGACTATATAAAATAAATAAATACTGAGCTATAGTGTATGGAGAAAAAAAGGAAATTATATTATTTTATACAAATACAATTGCTCAGAGAAATGTTGTTTAACAAGTAATACTTTTTTCTCTCAAAAAGGTAGGGGTCAAAATGATTGATACCCCTGTTTTCCATACCTTGCGAGGATAATAGCACTGAGCCTTTTTCTATAATGTTTTATGAGTTGGAGAACACATTGGGAGGGATCTTAGACCATTCCTCCATACAGAATCTTTACAGATCCTTGATATCCTTAATCTGCGCTTACTGACTGCCAGTGGAAGCAAAATAGCCCCATAATGTCAAATATCCACCACCGTATTTTACAGTAGGTATGGGGTTATTTTCTGCTTATGCATTCTCATTTTGTTGCCGAACCCACCACTGGTGTGCGTGGCCAAAGAGCTTTATTTTCATGTCATCCAACAAATGTAAACTCCAGTAGTTTGCTAAACGGCATTGGCACTTGGATTGGAACCGGTGCTATGGTCAGATGACATGAAAATAGAGCTCTTTGGCCACACACACCAGTGGTGGGTTCGGCATCGAAATGAGAATGCATAAGCAGAAAATAACCCCATACCTACTGTAACATACGGTGGTGGATATTTGACATTATGGGGCTATTTGGCTTTTTTTAGCATACAATATAGCTCAGTATTTGAAATATTTATTTAATACAGTAATTTTTGCTCATCTTTATCAAGGGTGTCATTAATTTCAAACCCCACTCTACACAGTTAAGCAGCATGACTCTGAGCTACAGCTTTTCTACCTGCAAGTATATTGATTTCATCTCCTTTATCTAACTGAATCTCCCTTTCTACTTTCCCTCTTCCCAATCCTCCATCTCCACTTCTCCCTTTGTGACAGGTGCACACTCATCCCTCTCGGCAGAGCCACTGCCCTAGAGCCCTGGTAGTGCCAGCGGAGGTGCCAGCAGATGCCCCTGTACCCAGGCACAAAATGCAGTTGTTCGCTGTGCTCTGTATCCACACCAGCCACTATGTGTCCTTTGTGAAGTATGGCCCTGGCCCTCGCTCCTGGCTCTTCTTCGACAGCATGGCAGACAGATGTGGTGAGATTAACCTCAAAGAACACAGTTACAATACATTACCAAAAGTATGTGGACACCTGCTCTTCGAACATCTCATTCCAAAATCATGGGCATCAATATGGAGTTGGTCCCCCCTTTGCTGCTATAACAGCCTCCACTCTTCTGAGAAGGCTTTCCACTAGATGTTGGAACATTGCAGGGACCTGCTTCCATTCAGCCACAGGAGGGCGATTAGGCCTGGCTCACAGTCAACGTTCCAATTCATCCCAAAGGTGTTTGATGGAGTTGAGGTCAGGGCTCTGTCCAGGCCAGTCAAGTTCTTCCACACCGATCTCAATAAATAAGTTCTGTATGGACCTTGCTGTCTGCACGGGGGCATTGTCATGCTGAAACAGGAAAAGGCCTTCCCCAAACTGTTGCCACAAAGTTGGAAGCACAGAATCGTCTAGAATGTCATTAAATGCTGTAGCGTTAAGATTTCCCTTCACTGGAACTAAGGGGCCTAGCCCGAACCATGAAAACAGCCCCAGACCATTATTCCTCCTCCACCAAACTTTACAGTTGGCACTATGCATTTGGGCAGGTAGCGTTCTCCTGGCATCTGCCAAACACAGATTTGTCTGTCGGACTACCAGATGGCGAAGCGTGATTCATCAATTCAGAGAACGCATTTCCACTGCTCCAGAGTCCAATGGCAGAGAGCTTTCCACCACTCCAGCCGATGCTTGGCATCAAGCGTAGAGATGTTAGGCTTGTGTGCGGCTGCTCGGCCATGGATATCCATTTCATGAAGTATCCGACGAGCAGTTATTGTGCTGACATTGCTTCCAGAGGCAGTTTGGAACTCGGTAGTGAGTGTTCCAACAGAGGACAGACGATTTTTACGAGCTACGTGCTTCAGCATTTTGCGGTCCCGTTCTGTGCGCTTGTGTGGCCTACCACTTTCGCAGCTGAGCCGTTGTTGCTTCCAGCACTTACAGTTGACAGGGGGGGGGGGCAGAAATATGATGAACTGACTTGTTGGAAAGGTGGCATCCTATGACGGTGCCACGTTGAAAGTCCCTTAGCTCTTCAGTACGGGCCATTCTACTGAAAATGTTTGTCTATGGAGATCGCATGGCAGTGTGCTCAATTTTATACACCTGTCAACAACGGGTGTAGCTGAAATAGTCGAATCCCCTCATTTGAAGGGGTGTCCACATACTTTTGTATCTTTGTCTAAGAATCTTGTCTGTTGCCATCAAAAGTTTATTTCAAAACCTATTGAGTGGATGTCGGGTTGGTAAAACATTATTCTAAAAGGAAGAACAGACCGCTAAATCCATTTCTTCTGAGGTGCCGAACAAATAATAGTTTCTGTTCAATTGCAGACTTTTCCTTGCCTTATCACTAGATACCCAATGACTTCCTTTGTCTTTGAACCTGATGTAGAGAACACTGCAACCTGACGTAAATGTCTAGTCTTATCTGTCTTTCACTTGTCAGATCTCTAATCTTCAGTCCCCTCAGGTGATGACCAGAGTGGCTACAACATTCCAGAGATCAGGGCTTGTCCTGAGGTGGGTGACTTCCTGTCTCAGTCAGAGGAGGAGCTAGCGCGGGCTGACCCCTCCCAGGCTGGAGAGTCTGTCCGCAGGCTGCTGAGTGACTCCTACATGTGTCTGTATCAGAGTGCCTCCATGGCACTCTACAGATAAAGTCAGCACAAGGCTGAAGTGTACTGGGGAGAACACAACATTCTCACAACAATGCTACAATAACCTTGGTTTCAGAGTCGCCATGGCGTCAATTCATTTTCACAGAAATAAAACTGATGATTAGCTGAAGACCTTGAACTTTAAAGGCTTTTATGAGAACAGAAATATACACCAAGGTCTTCTCAAATGTTTTTCTTTGTCAATGTAGACCTATTTGACCTTTGTTTCAATAAAGATTGATTGATGAGGTTGGGGTTAGGAAGGGCAAGTGAACTATATTATTTTTTCCCTCATTGCCTACACCAACCATTTCCCACTCACTGCTTGTGTTTTGGCAATGTTTTATTGTTGCCAATTTTATGTAAACATACAGTATCGTATACTCTAGATCAGTGGTTCCCAAACTTTTTATAGTCCCGTACCCCTTCAAACATTCAACCTCCAGGTGCGCACCCCCTCTAGCACCAGGGTCAGCGCACTCTCCAATGTTGTTTTTTGCAATCATTGTAAGCCTGCCACGCACACTATACGATACATTATTTAAACATAAGAATGAGAGTTTTTGTCACAACCCGGCTCGTGGAAAGTGACAAAGAGCTCTTATAGGACCAGTGCACAAATAATAATCTAAAAATAATCAATCATTTTGCTCTTTATTTAGCCATCTTACATATAAAACTTGATTTGTTCATCGAAAATTGTGAATAACTTACCACAGGTTAATGAGAAGGGTGTGCTTGAAAGGATGCACATAACAATGCAATGTCGGGTTGTATTGGAGAGAGTCTCAGTCTTAAATCATTTTCCACACACCGTCTGTGCCTGTATTTCTTTTTCATGCTAGTGAGGGCCGAGAATCCACTCTCACATAGGTACGTGGTTGCAAATAGCATCAGTGTTTTAACAGCGCGATTTGCTAAGGCAGGATACTCAGCGCAGCCCAATCCAGAAATCTGGCAGTGGCTTCTGATTAAATTACATTTTCACATAACCGCTTGTTGCAATTTCGATGAGACCCTCTTGTTCAGATATTGGTAAGTGGACTGGAGGCATGAAATGGATAACGAATCCAGTTGCTTGTGTCATCCGTTTCGGGAAAGTACCTGCGTAATTGCGCACCCAACTCCGGTGCTTTGCTATATCACATTTTACTTTGTCCGTAAGCTTGAGTTCATTTGCACACAAAAAAATCATACAATGAAGGAAAGACCTGTGTGTTGTCCTTGTTAATGCAGACAGAGAAGAGCTCCAACTTAATCATAGCCTCAATTTTGTCCCACACATTGAATATAGTTGCGGAGAGTCCCTGTAATCCTAGATTCAGATCATTCAGGCGAGATGGGCCAGTCGTGAGAGAAAAGTCGTCTGACCGCTTGCATGATGACAAGTGAAAATGATGGTCAGTAAAGAAAACTTTAAGCTCATCTCTCAATTCAAAAAAACGTGTCAATACTTTGCCCCTTGAAAACCAGTGCATTTCTGTATGTTGTAAAAGCGTTACATGTTCGCTGTTCATATCATTGCATAGTGCAGAAAATACACGAGAGTTCAGGGGCCTTGCTTTAACAAAGTTTAACACTGTAGATATGGCTGGGAAAAGGCCAAAAAAACTATACAGACAATTACTTCATCAAACAACACTGTTTCACGACGCATCAGGGACATGGCAGGATATGTTTTCAAACAATTACTGCTTCGCATACAAGCCAGTGAATTCTTTGCATTACAGCTGGATGAGTCAACAGACATGGCGGGCCTGGCACAGCTCCTGGTATTTGTCCGTTACGTTTATGGGGGGTAAATGAAGGAAGACAACCTCTTCTGCAAACCACTGGAAACCAGGACAACAGAAGATTATATTTGTAAAGTACTGGACAGCTTTGTGACATCAAATGGACTTTGGTGGTCAAGATGTGTTGGTATCTGTACTGATGGCGCAAAAGCCATGACAGGGAGACATAGTGGAGTGGTAACGCGCATGCAAGAAGTTGCTCCAGACGCCACTTGGGTACACTGCAGCAACCACCGAGCCAAAGGAATGCCTGGCAGTTTGAAAGATAAGTCCTCCACAATAATATGAGGCTTGTCTGTCCTAGCCACTCGGTAGCTCACCATATAAGACGCTTCTAGCCCCTTATTAATTGTATATGTTGCTTCTATACATGTCTAACTACTCAAAAGTCGTCTTAATTCTCGTTCAAAAAACTCCCGTGGCTTATTTTTCAAATTGGCATGTTTTGTTTCTAATTGTCTGCGCAAGAGTGAAGATTTCATCGAGTTGTGAGATAGTACTTTTGCACATATAACACACTGTAGCTGAGGAAAGGCACTACTCCCAATATAAGTGAACCCCAAATCAATGTTGTGCTCGTGGAAGCAGAACAACGTGTCGTCGACAGGTGCAGGTGTAGTACTGATGGTAGTAGCAGTACTACCAGTAGAGCGGGTATGTGTCTCTATGGACGCGGGCCTTACTGTTTTAACCATTTGTCCATTTTAGAGCAAACGGAATGAGCAGAAGCTACATTTGGCTGCATACGGACCGTTAGTGGAATTCCCGTGAGAGAGTAACGGTGAATGTGATTGGATGTTAATTATTTGACTAGGCTACCTGTATTTGACATTGTGTTGTTATTTCGCTGAACACTAGATGGTTTAGTTTTATTTTTGGCAGTGAAACGAGGCTACTCAGGCGAGAAAAAAACCTCACCCAAATGTATAGCCCCGTTGGAAAATATAAATGGACTGTTTGAAAATGTGAAGAAAATACATTTTTATTAAAAAAATTAAAAAGTGAATCACATTTTTATTTGGCGTACCAGTTAGGGAATAGCTGCTCTAGATTTATAGAATTGGATCTATGATTAGGACTTCCAAAGGAATTCTATTGAATGTCAGTGTTTTTCAGCTTTTTTATATTGAAGGAATTAAAGAATGAATTATATACTCTGGTACCTTTTTAGGTTGTATTCACTGAACATGTTGTTGAAATGACAAGGTTGAGTTATCCATGCCTAGTTAAACTTGATTGAAACAGTGCTCGAAATGATCAGAATTTGCATTTAAACTATTAAAAAAATGATGGGATAATGAATTATCTGTGTTTTCTGATTTCATCCCGTCTTGTTTTGAATCTGTGTCATTCTGTTTTGGAGTTATGTCTCTCTCCGTTCTAAAACGCGCTCTCTGTTCGCACTTTTCCATGCTCATGTGTCCAGCATGGATCTTTGTCAAAATCTCTGAGACTGGTAAGAATAATGATTTTCTCTCCTTTGAAAATTATTACGTTGATCTGTGAAAGTTCATCACGATGGTTCCAGAATTCTGAGACGCTCTGAGGGCATTTTCTCCTCTCCTCAGGCCCTCCATCCTGTATGACTTTCCTCATCTGTGCGAGTTGTGAGTGTAACAGTTTTACTTTAGTCCGTCCCCTTCGGGGCGCGAACCAGGGATCCTCTGCACACATCAACAACAGTCACCCACGAAGCATCGTTACCCATCGCTCCACAAAAGCCGCGGCCCTTGCAGCGCAAGGGGAACCACTACTTCAAGGTCTCAAAGCGAGTGACGTCACCGCTTGAAAGGCTATTAGCGCGCACCACCGCTAACTAGCTAGCCATTTCACATCGGTTACATTAGTCCTTTTCTGTTTCTGCTTGGATCTCCTTCAGTTTTGTGTCACTAACTGGTAAGTTGCTGTACACAGTGTGCACTTGCATGTCCATGCCTTCACTGAGGCTGCTGTCCTTATAGGTAAGAAACTTCCTGGAGAGCGTGTCTGCGACAGGGATGTCTTTGCCTGGACGGTGAGTGATTGTGAAGTCGTATTTTGGTAGTTGAAGGATCATTCTCTGTAGCCTTGGCGGGGCTGCGGCTAGTGGTTTCCTCATGATTGACTCAAGGGGCTTGTGGTCGGATTCCACAATGACTTGTCGTCCATATACGTACGTACTGATGGAAACGTTTACATCCGAACAGAATGGCGTAGAGCTCCTTTTCGATTTGAGCGTAGTTGATTTCACAGTCTGTGAGAGATTTGGAAGCGTAGCCGATGGGCTTTCCTTCTTGCTGTAGCACTGCACCTAGTCCATACTTGGACGCGTCCACTTGGAGTCTGAGCTCTTTGTCAGGGGGTCGTAGTAGGCAAGGATTGGTCCTGGTTCTCTCGTGATCAAGTCTTTCACATTCTGGAAAGTAATGTCGTGTTGCTTGTCCCAAAGAAACTCACTGGACTGCTTTAGCAGTTGACGCAGGGGAGCAT
The DNA here is from genome assembly GCF_045679555.1 of Salvelinus alpinus. Classification (NCBI taxonomy): domain Eukaryota; kingdom Metazoa; phylum Chordata; class Actinopteri; order Salmoniformes; family Salmonidae; genus Salvelinus; species Salvelinus alpinus. The sequence continues at coordinate 15,235,981 of NC_092097.1, read as the reverse complement.
TAGCATTGGAGAGGCTGGGTGCGAACTTGGCTAAGTAGTTGACCATGCCAAGCACTGTTTCCAGCTCTGCACGGTTCTTTGGTGGCTCCATTTATTTTATGGCTGAGATCTTCTGTGGATCTGGCTTGATTCCAGTCGCTGTGAGAAGATGTCCGAAGTAGCTGACCTCTGTAGAGCCGACTGTGCTCTTCTCGGGGTTGAGCCAGACTCCTCTCTCGCTGGACCTTTGCAGCATCGCGAGGAGGTTTCGGTCGTGCTCCTCTTTGGTTTGACCATAGACAAGGATGTCGTCCACAATTGCCACAACTCCGTCGAGGCCTTTGTACACTTCGTCGATCTTTCGCTGAAACTCGTCTTGGGCTGAGATAATACCAAAAGGCAGGCGACGGAACCTGTAGCGTCCAAACGGTATGTTGAATGTTGTGAGCTTAGATGACTCTTCTGTGAGCTTGATAGCCCAGTAGCCTGATCTAGCTTCCATGACACTGAAGTAGTGTGCTCCCGCTAGCTTGTGTGTGATGCCATCTAGCGTCGGTAAAGGATAATGGGGGCGTTTGATAGCCTTGTTCAAGTCTCTTGGGTCGAGGCATACTCGGAGCTTGCCTGTGCGTGGTTTCTCCACCACCACTAATGCGTTTACCCAGTCAGTCGGTTCTGTAACCTTGGTGACTATGTCAGATTGCTCCATGCTCTCCAACTCTTTCTTCAGACTGGCACGGAGAGCAAGGGGAATCTTTCTCGGTGGGTAGACCACAGGGGTTGCGTCTGGGTCAAGGTGAATGGTACATTCTCCTGGGAATAATCCTATTCCTGTAAAAACATCAGCAAATTCCTCCAGTACATTTTCTGTCTCTACTGGTGCTGTCACTGATAAAATTAGCTTGATGAGGTCCATGTCTAAACATGCTTTAAGACCTAGCACTGCAGGTGCTCTAGTGTCAACAACGTAAAAGTCCAACATCATGTCACTTTCCTTGTATTTGCATTTGAAAGTGCATGTGCCTTTTACTGGGAGCTGTTCACCACCATAACCAGTCAGTCTGCGCGTGGTGGGCTGTAGCTCGCACTCAGATGTCAAGCTGTGTACTTATTCAGAGGAATAATGTTTACTAGTGCACCAGTGTCTAGTTTGAACTTTAGCTTTGTGCCTTGTGTTCCTATCTCAATGTCAGCAATGGCTTGCTCTGTCTCTGATATTTGACTTTTCTGTGTCACTGAATCAATAAACAGTTCATCAGCGTTTGACTCTTTGATTGACATTTCATCTTCACTCACTGTGTGTACTGTTTTTCCACAGTAAGCTCTGCACACTTTTGCAAAGTGATTCCATTTTCCACATTTAGTACACTGTTTGCCTTTAGCTGGGCAATTTCCTTGTTCGCCATGCACTTTGTATCCACAATATCCACATGTTTTGGGGCGTTTTGAGTCTGTGTCGCTCTGTTTTGGAGTTATGTCTCTTTCCGTTCTAAAACGTGCTCTCTGTGCACCGGAGGTGTGCTTTTGTAACGGATGTGAAATGGCTAGCTAGTTAGCGGGTACGCGCTACTAGCATTTCAATCAGTTACGTCACTTGCTCTGAGACTTAAGTAGGGTTTCCCCTTGCTCTGCAAGGGCCGCGGCCTTTGTGGAGCGATGGGTAACGATGCTTCGTGGGCGACCGTTGTTGATGTGTGCAGAGGGTCCCTGGTTCGTGCCCGTGTCAGGGCGAGGGGACGTACTAAAGTTATACTGTTACATTGATGCTGTTGACCCGGATCATTGGTTGCTGCGGAAAAGGAGGAGGTTGAAAGGGGGGTGAGTGTAACGGATGTGAAATGGCTAGCTAGTTAGCGGGTACGCGCTACTAGCATTTCAATCAGTTACGTCACTTGCTCTGAGACTTAAGTAGGGTTTCCCCTTGCTCTGCAAGGGCCGCGGCCTTTGTGGAGCGATGGGTAACGATGCTTCGTGGGCGACCGTTGTTGATGTGTGCAGAGGGTCCCTGGTTCGCGCCCGTGTCGGGGCGAGGGGACGTACTAAAGTTATACTGTTACACTTTGATGTCTGCCTGACTGCGTGCACTGCTTGTTCACGTGATGCGCTCGTGATGCCGCGCGAAATGGTTTTCATCTGAGCCAGTGCTAGCTCGTGAGATCTGGCTATGTCGATAGCTTTGTCCAGCGTTACCTCAGACCCAACATTCAAAAGTTTCTCTCTCACTCGCGGTGAGTGTATTCCAAATACAATACGGTCCCTGACCATCTCATCCTTGTTTGCATAATCACAGTCTTTCACAAGCAGACGCAGCTCTGTCACAAACTGTTCAAAAGACTCGCTAGCTCCTTGTACTTTCTCATGGAATTTGTACCTAGCGAAAATCGTATTGGTCTTCGGCACAACATATGCTTCAAAACGATCGTAGTATGTTTTCAGTACCTTTGATTCAGCCTCGGTAAGTGTCCATGTGTTGCAAATATCTCTCCCTTTTTCACCAATCCAGAGGAGCAGGTAGCTGCACTTTTCCTCTTCTCTTTCCTTCAGAGGACCCGTGAACATTAGCTCCACATGCTGTTTGTACTTACGCCATGCATCGGGTAAGTTTGTAGACTCCCAGTCCATTCGAGGTGAAGGAACTCCAGAACAATCCATCTTTTAACCTCTCTGGGATATGTGGGACGGTAGCGTCCCACCTAGCCAACATCCAGTGGAAATGCAGAGCGCCAAATTCAAATAAATTACTATAAAAATTATACTTTCATGAAATCACACATTCAATATACCAAATTAAAGCTACACTTGTTGTGAATCCAGCCAACGTGTCAGATTTCAAAAATGCTTTAAAAAAAAAAAATGCTGTTGGCAGTCCAATATGTCCCATAAACATCACAAATGGTCCTTTTGTTCGATTAATTCCGTCGATATATATCCAAAATGTCCATTTATTTGGCGCAATTGATCCAGAAAAACACAGGTTCCAACTTGCACAACGTGACTACAAAATATCTCAAAAGTTACCTGTAAGCTTTGTCCAAACATTTCAAACTACTTTTGTAATACAACTTTAGGTATTTTTTAACATAAATAATTGATCAAATTGAAGACGGGATGATCTGTGTTCAATACCGGAGGAAAACAATGTGTAGCATGCTTTCTGGTCACACGCCTCTAACAAATAGTACACTTCACTGGAGCCTCATTCTGAACATGGCTACTTCTTCATTTCTTAAAGGAAAAACCTCAACCAATTTCTAAAGACTGTTGACATCCAGTGGAAACGATAGGAACTGCAGGAAGGTCCCTTAGAAATCTGGATTCCCAATGAAATCCCATTGAAAAGAGAGTGACCTCAAAAAAAATAATATCTGAATGGTTTGTCCTTGGGGGTTTGCCTGCCAAATAAGTTATGTTACAGTCACAGACATGATTCAAACAGTTTTAGAAACTTCAGAGTGTTTTCTATCCAATACTAATAACAATATGCATATATTAGCATCTGGGACTGAGTAGGAGGCAGTTTACTCTGGGCATGCTTTTCATCCAAACGTGAAAATGCTGCCCCCTATCCTAGAGAAGTTTTAAGACCTTTTACTCTGACACCATGTCTTGTTTTGCACGCCTTGTACAAAATAATAAAATGCAGTACTACAGGATATTTCTTAACGTAGCTCTTTATTAGCTAGCTATAACTTGCATGTTCACCTATCTCCAACCATGATCAACTGACCTAACCATCTGGGTGGTCTTAACCAATCATAGCACAGTATGATACGGCGGTAAAATGCATCCAATTATAATTCAGTATGTTTACACATATGAATATTACACATCCCAATTGTGCTTTATATATACACCCCAGTTCTTAAATAACTGATGATAAATGTGTTTCGGGTATGGAAAGGAGAGATGCATGCTGTAGGGGTCTCCAACAAGTTGATCGTGAGCTCGCAGCCCACCTATGAGCAGTGGCCGTGTGTGGGTAAAATCACTGGGGAAGCCAAGCCTGGGAACAAAAGCAATATTACAACTTATGTGTTGTGATAATTGCGTTGTTTGCTGTATAACCTGTTAGTTCATGTGCCTTGACAATGTCATATATAGGCTTAAGGCCAAGACAATAAGAAGACACAGTGGCAGAATATATTCAACCACACCTTTGTTTCATCACAAAACAGGAGAGCAACATCTGTCTGGTGGAGTCCACTAAGCACATTTCATGTAACAAACAGTTGCTGGTCAATCAAGTTTATGTTTCTGAAATTTTCTGTGCTACTAAACAACTATTGATTTAGAACACCGGCGAGTTACAGCAAATCTAAAAGAAAACAGGAGCTGCCTCCACTATTCCAGAACCATTTCAACTTCAACATTTCAACATCATTAAATCACCTATTCTTAGTCTAAGACGGTACCGCTTGCCTTGCGGTAGCAGAGAGAACAGTCTATGACTAGGGTGACTAGAGCCTTTAGAAATGTTTTGGGCCTTCCTCTGACATTGCCTGGTATAGAGGTCCTGGAAGGCAGGAAGCTTGGACCCAGTAATGTACTGGGCCGTACGCATTACCCTCTGTAGTGCCTTGCGGTTGGAGGCTGAGCAGTTGCCATACCAGGCGGTGATGCAACCAGTCAGGATGCTCTCGATGGTGTAGTTGTAGAACTTTTTGAGGATGTGAGGACCCATGCCAAATCTTTTCAGTTTCCCGAGGGGGATTAGGTGTTATCGTGCCCTCTTCACGACTGTCTTGATGTGTTTGGACCATGATAGTTTGTTGGTGATGTGGACACCAAGGAACTTGAAGCTCTCAACCTGTTCCACTACAGCCCTGTCAATGAGAATGGGGGCGTGCTCGGTCCTCCTTTTTCTGTAGTCCACAATCATCTCCTTAGTCTTGGTTACGTTGAGGGAGAGGTTTTAATCCTGGTACCACACTGCCAGGTCTCTGACCTCCTCCCTCCTCACGTTGTCGGTGATCAGACCTACCACTGTCGTGTCGTCGGCAAACTTAATAATGGTGTTGGAGTCATGCTTGGCCATGCAGTCATGGGTGAACAGGGAGTACAGGAGGGGACTGAGCACGCACCCCGGAGGGGCCCCTGTATTGAAGATCAGCGAGGCAGATGTGTTGTTACCTACCCTTACCACAAGGGGATGGCCCGTCAGGAAGTCCAGGATCCAATTACAGAGGGAGGTGTTTAGTCCCAGGGTCCTTAGCTTATTTAAGCGCTTTGAAGGCACGATGGTCATGTACGCTGAGCTGTAGTCAGTTAATAGCATTCTCACGTAGGTGTTCCTTTTGTCCAGGTGGAAAAGGGCAGTGTGGAGTGCAATAGAGATGGCATCATCTGTGGATTTGTTGGGGCGGTATGCAAATTGGGGTGGATCTAGGGTTTCTAGGAGAATGGTATTGATGTGAGAGATGACCAGCCTTTCAAAGTAAGTAATGGCTACTCAGAAAGTATTACACTGTCAAGAGGAGTAAAACAAGGTAGTCCACTATCGGCATATCTATTAATTATGGCCATCGAAATGTTAGCTATTAAAATCAGATCCAACAATAATATCAAGGGCCTAGAAAACCAGGGCTTAAAAACAAAGGTCTTATTGTACACTGATGATTCATGTTCTCTTTTAATCCACAATTTGGTTCCCTCCACAGCCTCATAGATGATCTAGATACTTTTTCTAACCTCTCTGGACTACAACCAAATTATGATAAGTTATTATGCAAATTATGATATTATGCATTGGCTCACAAAAAAATATTTTTACATTACCGTGTAGTTTACCAATAAACTGGTCTGACGGTGAAGTAGACATACTCGGTATTCATATCCCGAAATAATGAAATCATCCCACTACAATACATTTTAATAGAAAGTTGGCAAAAATAGACAAGATCTTGCTACCGTGGAAAGGAAAATACCTGTCTATTTGTGGGGGAAAAATCACCCTGATTAACTCTTTAGTCATATCCCAGTTTACCTTTGCTTATGGCCTAGCCTAGACCTAGCGACTTATTTTTTAAATTATATAAGCAAAAAATAATACAATATTTTATTTGGAATGGCAAGCCAGAAAATTAAACGGTCCAATTTATATAATGAATATGAATTCGGAGTGCAGAAATGATTAAATATTAAGGCATTAGACCTCTCACTAAAGGCTTCAGTCATACAAAAGTTATACTTAAATCCAAACTGGTTCTCTAGCAGATTAGTAAGAATGTCTGCTATGGGCGGTAACAATATCATGCTCTTTTTGACCAAACAGCATCAGATAGATGGGCTACACCTACAGAGAAAGAGGGGCGCTGTTGTTTCACTCGCTCGATGCTCTCTCCGGTGAGATACATTCAGGCTCTTGTAAATTGAAGTAAATTTAAGAAACACAGAGAAACAAAAGATACATTATTTTGTCTGTTTTATTTTTTTCTAGGTAAAGTTTTTGAGGAAGCCTGGCTTCCCTTGGCATCCATGAATACACGCCACTGTTAGGACATGAATGTTACCTGGGCTAGTTGAAATCATGGTATGCTGGCCATTGCCCAAAATCCTTATGTTCCATCCCTGCATGTCAGTGCCTTTTAGACAATCCCCCTATCAATGTTGGTCCTCCTCAGTGACCCCACAGCTAATGGTTTTAACTTTCCTCTTTAGAATTAGAATCAGATGTACAGTTGTATAGCTCATGGCTGCTTTGAGCAAAACATGTACAGTACCAGTCAAAAGATTGGACACACCTACTCATTCAAGGGCTTTCATTTCTTTGTACTATTTTCTACATTGTAGAATAATAGAGAAGACATCACACCTATGAAATAACACATATGGAATCATGTAGGTACCAAAAAAGTGTTAAACAAATCAAAATATATTTTAGAGTTTCCAAAGTAGCCACTCTTTGCCTTGAGTACAGCTTTGCACACTCTTGACATTCTCTCAACCAGCTTCACCTGGAATGCATTTCTAACAGTCTTGAAGGAGTTCCCATATATGCTGAGCACTTGTTGGCTGCTTTTCCTTCACTCTGCGGTCCAACTCATCCTAAACCATCTCAATTGGGTTGAGGTTGGGTGATTGTGGAGGCCAGGTCATCTGATGCAGCACTCCACCACACTCCTTCTTGGTAAAATAACCCTTACTCTGCCTGGAGGTGTGTTGGGTCATTGTTCTGTTGAAAAACAAATGATAGTCTCACTAAGCGCAAACCAGATGGGATGGCGTATCGCTGCAGAATGCTGTAGTAGACATGCTGGTTAAGTGTGCCTTGAATCACTGACAGTGTCACCAGCAAAGCAACATCACACCTTCTCCTCCATGCTTCACGGTGGGAACCACAGATGTGGATATCATCCGTTCAACTACTCTGCGTCTCACAAAGACACGGCGGTTGGAACCAATAATCTCAGATTTCCCCCAGTCTAATGTCCATTGCTCGTGTTTCTTGGCCCAGGCAAGTCTCTTCTTCTTATTGGTGTCCTTTAGTAGTGGTTTCTTTACAGCAATTCGACCAAGAAGGCCTGATTCATGCAGTCTCCCCTGAACAGTTGATGTTGAGATGTATCTGTTTTTTGAACTCTATGAAGCATTTATTTGGGCTGCAATTTCTGAGGCTGGTAACTCTAATGAATTTATCCTCTGCAGCAGAGGTAACTCTGGGTCTTCCTTTCTTGTGGTGGTCCACATGAGAGCCAGTTTCATCATAGCGCTTGATGGTTTTTGTGACTGCACTTGAAGAAACTTTCAAAGTTCTTGAAATTTTACGGATTGACTGACCCATAATATGGACTTGGTCTTTTACCAAATAGGGCTGTCTTCTGTATACTACCCCTACCTTGTCACAACACAACTGATTGGCTCAAACGCATTAAGAAGGAAAGAAATTCCTCAAATTAACTTTTAACAAGGCACACCTGTTAATTGAAACACTTTCCAGGTAACTACCTCATGAAGCTTGTTTTGAGAATGCCTTGATGACAGCTTTGAACACTCTTGGCAAAAAGGTGGCTACTTTGAAGAATATCAGATATAAAATATATTTGGAGTTGTTTAACACTTGTTTGATAACTACATGATTCCCATATGTGTTATTTCATAATTTTGATGTCTTCACTATTATTCTACAATGTAGAAAATAGTAAAAATAAAGAAAAATCCTTGAATGAGTAGGTGTGTCCAAACTTTAGACTGGTACTGTATGTAATATAACCTATTTTGGGAGCCTAGTGTGTGTATGAACTATATATTTTGGACCATTGGCTTCCCTGAAAACAGGTACTGGCAGGAGGAGCAATATGGGTCTGTCAGAGGTTGTCACGCTGGATGGGGATGGTGATGGAGGCTTTTGTGGTCCACACAATGAAGAAGCAGGTGTGCATTCCAGTGATGTGAAGCTGACCTTGGACCTGGTGCCAGTAAGGATGGTCTTCACGGAGGCGGTAAGACCATCCCTCCTTGATATAGATATCCTTCAACTTCAATGCCTCTTCAATGGTAAGGTCCCTTCATAGGGACACTTGACCTTCTCCACTGCTGTGGTTCCCACCAGACCATCTGGTGAGGCACCCAGGATCCCAGACACCGTGACCCAAAGCCCTGACTCTTGCACATCCATCCCTGTAGCTATTTTGATGTCCTCCTCTTCGTTATCTGTGCCCCGCTTTACATACAACACCCCATCCAACGATGGGGTCTGAGGACCCTTTTTAGCAGCACCATGGAGTAACGCGCTTGGCCCTAACTACTGCTCCATAATTGCCTGCCGTCAACCTCCCTCTCCTCATGGTGTGCCAGTTGGGGTTGGTGCACTGTCCAACTGTTGCCTGCCGTATATCCTCCTAGTCCTCCACAGAAACCGCCATTCCAGCCAGGATGCTTGCATGCCCTAGGTGTCCGTGTTTTTTAACAATGTCTGGTACAGACAGGGATGACAGGGAGGGTAGCGGTTGTTCTGGCTCAGGTTCAAGGAGACATGTCATTCCACTGAACCTGCCCAGAGACGGTTCCTTAGCCACTATAGATCCTCCTCTGTGGGCTCTCGGGACAGAAGGTTGTAGTCTTCAGCCGGGGACAGGTCCTCCACTGATCGCACCAGATTGGGCATGGCTGGCTTCCTCAACTCACATTCCACATCTGTATGGCCAATATTGTGAACCGTCAAAATAGGCTGCATGGCTACACTTATGAGCTCCACGGAGGCATTCCCATGCGGTAGAAAGAATCCCCTGGTCACCTATAGAGACCTGCCAAGAGGAAGGATGTTAAGTGCCAAATGTCTTTCGACGCATGACTTTGAACACCTTGAAATGCATTTGTTGTAAGAATTATGCTATATAAATAATGTTTGATTTGATTGATGACTTAAAATGGTGCAGGAAGAAATGGCAGCAGTTTTATGGGAGCCAAACCAATTGTGCTATTATGTGTTTTTTTTGCGTTATTTATTTTACCGTCAATATTACTCGCCAACGTGCAATCATTGGACAATAAATTAGACGAGGTACGATCACGAATATCCTACCAACGGGACATCAAAAACTGTAATATCTTATGTTTCACAGAATCGTGGCTGAATGATGACGTGGATATTCAGCTAGCGGGATATACGCTGCACCGGCAAGATAGAACAGCACACGAGGGGGGACGGTCTGTGCATATTTGTAAACAACAGCGGGTGCACGAAATCTAAGGAAGTCTCTATATACTTTTCGTGGCTGTTTATTTACCACCACATACGAATGCTGACACTAAGACCGCACTCAGGAAATAAGCAAACAGGAAACCTCTCACCCAGAGGCGGCGCTCCTAGTGGCCTGGAGACTTTAATGCAGGGAAACTTAAATCAGTTCTACCTCATTTCTATCAACATGTTAAATGAGATACCAGAGATACCAAATCCGACCACAACTCTATCCTCCTGATAAGTAAAAATTAAAGCAGGAAGCACCAGTGACTCGGTCTATAAAAAAGTAGTCAGATGAAGCAGATGCTAAACTACAGAACTGTTTTGCTATCACAGACTGGAACATGTTCCGGGATTCTTCCAATGGCATTGAGGAGTACACCACATCAGTCACTGGCTTTATCAACAAGTCCATAGAGGACGTCGTCCTCACAGTGACTGTACGTGCATACCCCAACCAGAAGCCATGGATTACAGGCAACATTCGCACTGAGCTAAAGGGTAGAGCTGCCACTTTCAAGGTGCGGGACTCTAACCCGGAAGCTTATAAGAAATCCTACTATGCCCTCCGACGAACCATCAAACAGGCAAAGCGTCAATACAGGGCTAAGATTGAATCGTACTACACCGGCTCGTCTTATGTGGCAGGGCTTGCAAACTATTACAGACTACAAAGCGAAGCACAGCTGTGAGCTGCCCAGTGACACGAGGCTACCAGACGAGCTAAATCACTTCTATGCTTGCTTCGAGGCAAGCAACACTGAGGCATGCATGAGAGGTTCAGCTGTTCCGGACGACTGTGTGATCAGGCTCTCCGTAGCCGACGTGAGTAAGACCTTTAAACAGATCAACATTCACAAGGCTGCGGGGCCAGACGGATTACCAGGACGTGTGCTCTGGGCATGTGCTGACCAACTGGTAGGTGTCTTCACTGACAAGCTAAGGATCCTGGGACTAAACACCTCCCTCTGCAACTGGATCCTGGACTTCCTGACGGGTCGCCCAAAGGTGGTGAGGGTAGGTAGCAACACATCTGCCACGCTGATCCTCAACACTGGAGCCCCTCAGGGGTGCGTGCTCAGTCCCCTCCTGTACTGCCTGTTCACCCACGAATGCATGGCCAGGCACGACTGCAACACCATCATTAAGTTTGCAGACGACACAACAGTGGTAGGCCTGATCACCGACAATGACAAGACAGCCTATAGGGAGGAGGTCAGAAACTTGGCCGGGTGGTGCCAGAATAACAACCTATCCCTCAACGTAACCAAGACTAAGGAGATGATTGTGGACTACAGAAAAAGGAGGACCGAGCACGCCCCCATTCTCATCGACAGGGCTGTAGTGGAGCAGGTTGAGAGCTTCAAGTTCCTTGGTGTCCATATCACCAACAAACTAGAATGGTCCAAACACACCAAGACAGTTGTGAAGAGGGCACGACAAAGCCTATTCCCCCTCAGGAAACTAAAAAGATTTGGCATGGGTCCTCAGATCCTCAAAAGGTTCTGCAGCTGCAACATCGAGAGCATCCTGACTGATTGCGTCACTGCCTGCTATGGCAACTGCTCAGCCTCTGACCGCAAGGCACTACAGAGGGTAGTGCGTACGGCCCAGTACATCACTGGGGCTAAGCTGCCTGCCATCCAGGACTTCTACAGAGGAAGGCCCTAAAAATTGTCAAAGACCCCAGCCACCCCAGTCAGACTGTTCTCCCTACTACCGCATTGCAAGCGGTACCGGAGTGCCAAGTCTAGGACAAAAAGGCTTCTCAACAGTTTTTACCCCCAAGCCATAAGACTCCTGATCAAATGGCTACCCGGACTATTTGCATTGTGTGCCCTCCCCAACCCCTCTTTTACGCTGCTGCTACTCTCTGTTTATCATATATGCATAGTCACTTTAACTATACATTCATGTACATACTACCTCATTCAGCCCGACTAACCGGTGCCTGTATATATAGCCTCGCTACTGTTATAGCCTCGTTACTGTTATTTTTCACTGTTGTTTTAATTTCTCTACTTACCTATTGTTCACCTAGTACCTTTATTTTTTTAAATAAATTGCACTGTTGGTTAGAGCCTGTAAGTAAGCATTTCACTGTAAGGTCTATCTATACCTGTTGTATTCGGCGCACGTGACAAATAAACTTTGATTTGATGACAGCTGTAGAATATTTAATAAACTCTAATTTTCAGGAGGACAAGTGCAGTTTTTCCCATAAACTTTTAATTGATATCTTGGGATTTTATCACTTGACATAACAGTCATATAGTGGGAAGGATCCTATAAATTAAGACTGTGAATGCATGTACCACTCTGAATAAAGAAATACTGTGCCTTTTAAGATGTGTCACTGGTTATGCATCTACAATACTGGCTGAATGTCTAAACAAAGTCAATTCTGAATTTCAATAGATTTTTTGATTAATTCTCATCAATGACAACATTCTAGAACTGAGTTATCACACATCTAAATCTGGTATCTGGGGTATCTGATCTATTGCTCTGCTAACTAGCTGCTAACTAGCTAGCTAAGACAGAGAAAGAGGATGGAAGAAGTTAAACACTATTCAATTCATTTCAATACAGCACATGGATTCATCATGGATTGGGCACAGGTCTCTGATCGCACTGGTGAACGGCAGCTGACAGTGTCGGCTAGAGATGACCTACAGGAGCTTCCTGCAGGAATTTGTAGTCTTGCTGAGGTCTTCTCTGTTGCTAATTAGCAATAAAAAAAGGAGTAAATTGAGGTGAATATATTGATAAAACTCACCTTGTCTGAGAGAGAATTACACGGTTATCAAAACTTCATGCCAAGGTAAGCCTACAAACATATAGTGAATTTTACAAACACTTCAAATTAAGTATGTGAAAAATGAATGGGGGAAAGACGATTGGAACCATTTCTGTGCTTGACCGCTAGGTTTTATGGGTATTATGAAGTGTCCGCTTTAATGGCGAGAAAACGGGGAAAATGTGTACTTTATTCATGAAACACCATTGTCAACCCCCATTTTCGTATTTGGATGTTGCACACTGCGTTCAGGCAAGGATACAGGCAAGGATCCAATCAAATCCACATTGACATTATCCCACCCCTAGTTATCCACAATTGGCTTAAAAACTAATTTCCACCAATATTGCCCCTGTATGTCTGTGTGGTGAGCACATTTGTCTATCATTCATTCACTTTGTGTAGCCAGTTAGCGATTATGGCTGCAGTCCAAATTCAAAGTAGACATCCCTCGGCTCTAAACCCTCAGCCAAGGACTGACGTTTTACATCGTCACATCCGAATGTACCTTAAATGTCTCTTGCCCAAGCGAGTAAGAAATTGAAAAGTTCTTTAAATTGAGCTTTGGCAGCGATTAAAGACTCAAGTCTTCTTGGATATGACGCTACAAGCTTGACACACCTGTATTTGTGGAGTTTCTCCCATTCTTCTCTACAGATCCTCTCAAGCCCTGTCAGGTTGGACGAGGAGTGTCGCTGCACAGCTATTATCAGGTCTCTCCAGAGATGTTCGATCGGGTTCATGTCCGGGCTATGGCTGGGCCACTCAACTCCTGCGTTGTCTTGACTATGTGCTTAGGGTCGTTGTCCTATTGGAAGGTGAACCTTCACCCCAGTCTGAGGTCCTGAGCACTCTGGAGCAGGTTTTCATCAAGGTACTTTGCTCCATTCATCTTTCTCTCAAACCTGACAGGTCTCCCAGTCCCTGACGCTGAAAAACATCCCCACAGCATGATGCTGCCACCACCATGCTTCACCGTAGGGATGGTGCCAGGTTTCCTCCAGATGTGACGCTTGGCATTCAGGCCAAAGAGTTCAATCTTGGTTTCATCAGACCAGATAATCTTGTTTCTCATGGTCTGAGAGTCTTTAGGTGCCTTTTGGCAAAATCCAGCAGGCTGTCATGTGCCTTTTAATGAGGAGTGGCTTCCGTCGGGCCACTCTACCATAAAAGCCTGATTGGTGGAGTGCTGCAGAGATGGTTGTCCTTCTGGAAGGTTCTCCCATCTCCACAGAGGAACTCTGGAGTGCTGTCAGAGTGACCATCAGGTTCTTGGTCACCTCCCTGACCAATGCCCTTCTCCCCCGATTGCTCAGTTTGGCCAGGCGGCCAGCTCTAGGAAGAGTCTTGGTGGTTCCAAACATCTTCTATTTAAGAATGATAGAGACCATTGTGTTCTTGTGGACCTTCAATGCTGCAGAAATGTTTTGGTACCCTTCCCCAGATCTGTGCCTCGGCACAAGCCTGTCTCGGAGCTCTACGGACAACTCCTTCGACCTCATTGATTGGTTTTTGCTCTGAGATACACTGTCAACTGTGGGACCTTATATAGACAGGTGTGTTCCTTTCCAAATCATGTCCAATCAATTGAATTTACCACAGATAGACTCCAATCAAGTTGTAGAAACATCTCAAGGATGATCAATGGAAACAGGGTGCAGCTGAGCTAATTTCGACTCTATATAAATCAATTTGATTTGATTTGGTTTTAAGTTTTGGAAGATTTTTCTGTACAATGTACAATCGGAGCAAATTGAATTATGGGGAGTTTCAGGCACCGGGGTGAACATCGCAAACTCAATCAAAAACTAGGGCTGAGGGGCTTATGTTGCCAATTTCCCTTGCTTGGATAATCATTTGGACCAACGATGAAGATGTCTGTGGGGATTCCCCCAAGGGCATAAGGCAAGGGTAAGTGGAGGAGGGTGTGTCTTTTATGTGTTTGAAACGCAGCCATAGTTCTTCACTCGCTCCCTTGAGCTAAATCGAGGGCCAACGTTACGTTAGTGAATTGGAACTCCATTTAAGATGGCAATCAAACTGCATCCTTGGGATTCCCCCAAGGGAAAGTGGCTAGAGTGGGGGCTGAGGGGGTAAAAATTGTGTTTTTGGACTGCAGTCTTCTGGGTAGACAGAAAGACATTCCCCAAAACCTTCTCAATTAAAAGTTAACTGCAAAATGGGCTTACCTGGCAGAATTACAGTATATCATGATTATTTACAGTGATGTAAAGTACTTAAGGAAAAATACTTTAAAGTATTTATATTTCTGACAACTTTTACATTTAGTCTACTATATTCCTGGCAACTCACATTACACACACCTGGCAACCATCATTATGCACACCTGCTCTGCCATCGTGATGCACACCTGGACTTCATCATTACCTTACCGTGTCAACTCATGCACTGTATGTATCCAATCCAAATCTCCCCATGCACACCCCAGCAGGGAAATTACTTCCCCTTCCCGTGCCTCAGCGGCCTTGGTCACATCTGTCCATAGACTTTGTAACTGATCTCGCCCTTTCTGATGGTTTTACCACTATTCTGGTTGTTGTTGACAGGTTCCCTCAATCCTGCCATTTTATCCCTCTCTCTGGTCTACCTACCGCTCTCCAGGTCGCTGAGGCACTATTCCAGCAGGTCTTCCGGCACTATGGCCTTCCAAAGGACATTGTTTCCGACCATGGTCCCCAATTCACGTTGCAGGTCTGGAAAGCCTTTATGGAGAACCTGGGGGACACGGTCAGCCTCACATCTGGGTACCGGCCTCAGTCCAATGGGCAGATGGACAGGACCAACCAGGAGCTGGGGAGGTTCCTAAGGAGTCACTGCCAGGACCGGCAGGGGGAGTGGTCCTGGTTCCTTCCCTGGGCAGAATACGCCAAGAACTCATTATGTGACTCCTCTACCGGGCTGACGCCCTTATAGTGCATCCTGGGATAATCCTGACTCCGTGGACTCTGAGACACACCGAGGCCCCTGCAGTAGACGAGTGGTTCCGATGTACAGAGGAGGTGTGGAATGCCGCCCACGTGAGGCTCCAGTGCGCTGTCCGCCGTTAGAAGGATCAGGTGGACAGCGCACTGGAGCCAGCCCGGTGAAGGAGTGACGAAGTGAGTTCTGGGCGCAGTGAGGCTCCCGTGTTCCATTCTGGTGAATTTGCTGGCTCTCCACCAGGAACCTATTGCCCTGCCGGAAGCTGAGCCCCAGGTTTGTGGGGCCCTTCAAGGTCCTCCGGAGGGTTAATGAGGTAACTTACCGTTTACAACTCCCCACCAACTACCGGCTCTCACCCCATTTTTATGTTTCCCTCCTCAGGCCGGTGTTTCCTGGTCCCCTTGCTGATGCCTTCCCCCACGACACCCCTCCGCTTCCCCTGGACATTGATGGGTCCCCTGCCTATGCCGTCAGATCCCTACTCAACCCCCAACGTCATGGGGGTTGGCTTCAGTAGCTAGTGGACTGTGAGGGGTACGGCCCAGAGGAGCGCTGTTGGGTTCCAGCGGCCGACATCCTGGACCCCAACATTGGCCCAGGATTTCCATCTCCGCCGTCCAGACCGGCCCGCTCCTCGCCCTCGTCCTCCTGGCCGGTGTCGTCTTGCCACGCCTACTCCGGTTCCCTCTCTCCAGCGCTCGATGCCGCCGGTCTACTAACCACCGGTCCTGGCAACCCACATTATGCACAGCTGGCAACAATCATTACGCACACCTGGACTTCATTTCCTTGATTACCTCCCCTTAATTTAGCCCTCAGTAGCCTCAGTCTTCAGGCAGTATTGGTTTAATTTACGTTCAGTACGCTACTCCTGTTTTGTTTATCTTCATATTACTAAACTCACCTGCTTCCTGACTCCCTGCATAAAAGTCACAAATGGGTTGCTATCCCTACTGCTTCTGATCTGGCGGACTCACTAAGCACAAATACTGTGTTTGTAAATGATGTCCGAGGGTTGGAGTGTGCCCCTGTCTGTCCATAAAAATAAAAGGAAATCGTGCCGTCTGGTTTGCTTAATATAAGGAATTTGATGTATAGCAATTTAGATTTTTATTTAGTCACATGCACAGGGTTGCAGGTGTAGTTGCAGTGTACATTTAAATATGTGAGCTCCAACAGTGAAGGTGTTCACTTTTAATTACAATGGTGGAAAATTGTCAAACTTGAGTAAAAGCTAAATACATTTAAAACCAGATACTTTTAATCAAGTAGCGTTTTACTGCGACTTTAACTAGTCATTTTCTATTAAGGTATCGTTACTTTTACTCAAGTATGACAATTGAGTACTTTTTCCACCACTGTTTATTTCTATCAATCAGGTGGGCTTTGGTTTTGCAAACTCTTTCATGATATATGCAGCTGCCAAAACATTACCAGACCAACACATTCCTCTCTCGCAAAATGCTCTATTAAATGGGTATTACACTCATCTAGTTTTTTTTGCCCTAAAAAAAAATGTATTCTGCTGTGATTTAGGCATTGAAATGTGCTCGGAACATCCAGTTGAATTGTTTATCTATGAATAATTGTAATTTTGAAAGTGACATTCTTTTTGAAGTGCCTGTACTCAGCTCCTTGTCAAGTCAAGCACTGGTTATGCTTGAATTCTGGCATTGGCATAGCTAGTGATGAGGCCAGGGAAGTTGAAAGGGCTGAGGTGCCCTCTTGTGGAGAAAATGTATATCAAGAGAATTCAATTTCTCACACAGTAAAAAAAAGTAGTTATGTATGGAAGTGATTGTTCTTTCAAATATACAATGACCTTTGGACAGATAATTTCCAATCTTGATCTTAATGTTTGTGTTTCTTGATCTTGATGTTTGTGTGTGTGTTGCTTTTTAAATAATGACATACTACTGAAACTGAATTAATTAAAACATGAGAGTAAGCCATTCAGCATTTTAATTTTCACATTGGTACAGCATGTCTGAAGATTTGAACAAGAATGTCCTCTCTAATGAGAGGAAGAGTTGCTGGTACCTCATGTTCCTCCATCAACTAACATAGGCCAGCATCCCGGAGTCGCCTCTTCACTGTTGACGTTGAGACTGGTGTTTTGCGGGTACGATTTAATGAAGCTGCCAGTTGAGGACTTGTGAGGCGTCTGTTTCTCAAACTAGACACTCTAATGTACTTGTCCTCTTGCTCACTTGTGCACCGGGGCCTCCCACTCCTGGCTCTAACCAGAATAGAAAGAGTTTGCACTGTTCTGTGAAGGGAGAAGTACACAGCGTTGTACGAGATTTTCAGTTTCTTGGCAATTTCTCGCATGGAATAGCCTTCATTTCTCAGAACAAGAATAGACTGACGAGTTTCAGAAGAAAGGTCTTTGTTTCTGGCCATTTTGAGCCTGTAATCGAATCCACAAATGCTGACACTCCAGATGCTCAACTAGTCTCAAGAAGGCCAGTTTTATTGCTTCTTTAATCAACACAACAGTTCTCAGCTGTGCTAACATAATTGCAAAAGGATTTTATAATGGTCAATTAGCCTTTTAAAATGATCAACTTGGATTAGCTAACATAATGTGCCATTGGAACACAAGAGTGATGGTTGCTGATAATGAGCCTCTATACGTCTATGTAGATATTCCATTAAGAAATCTGCCGTTTCCAGCTACAATAGTCATTTACAACATTAACAATGTCTACACTGTATTTCTGATCAATTTTATGTTATTTTAATGACAATTATTTATTTTTTTCTTTCAAAAACAATGACATTTCTAAGTGACCCCAAACTTTTGAACGGTAGTGTAGGTAATGCATTGATCTACCATAAAACTTCAATTAACTCTCAAATAGGCACCTGTCCCTTTTAATAGCCAGGCAAAGGCATTTATTTCAGCAAATAAACACTTGTTTCAAATAAATGGATTGTTTACAAGGTTAACATGGACACAGCTCTGATATTCCCACAGTCATGTGCATGCAAAATATATTTTTTATTCTGTCATCGTTACTATCCATGGCACCACCAAAAAGAAAACAGGACATCACCGACCGGTAACGCTCTCCATGGTGCTGAAGTGCAAAATCGGAGGTATATGATTGACAGCCTATTCTTCGCAAGTCTGATCTGCATTGGATTTGTTATTCTAATGTTTATACTGGTCACAAACAGCACGGCAGTCTTTTCAACATTTTATTGAGAAATAGCTGAATGTGCGGGGGTACAGGTTAGTCGAGGTAATTTGTACATGTAGGTAGAGGTAAAGTGGGGGTACAGTGACTATACATAGATAATAAACAGCGAGTAGCAGCAATGTCAAAACAAAGGGAGGGGGTGGTCAATGAAAATAGTCCGGGTGGCCATTTGATTCATTGTTCAGCAGTCTTATGGCATGGGGATAGAAGCTGTTAAGGAGCCTTTTGGACGAAGACTTGGCGCCCTGGGTACCGCTTGTCGTGCGGTAGGAAAGAGAACAGTCTGACTGGGTGATTGGAGTCTTTGACCATTTTTTGTGCCTTCCTCTGACACCGCCTAGAATATAGGTCCTGGATGGCAGGAAGCTTGGCCCCAGTGATGTACTGGGACGTACGCATTACCCTCTGTAGCGCCTTAGGGTCAGATGCCGAGCAGTTGCTGTACCAGGTGGTGATGCAACTGGTCAGGATGCTCTCAATGGTGCAGCTGTAGAACTTTGAGGATCTGGGGACCCATGCCAAATCTTTTTATTCTCCTGAGTGGAAAAAGGTGTTGTTGTGCTCTCTTCACGATTATCTTGGTGTTTTTGGACCATGATAGTTTGTTGGTGATGTGGACACCAAGGAACTTGAAACTCTTGACCCGCTCTACTACAGCCTCAGCGATGTGAATGGGGGCGTGTTCAGCCCTCCTTTTCCTGTAGTCAACGATCAGCTCTTTTGTCTTGCTCACGTTGAGGGAGAGGTTGTTGTCCTGGCACCACACTGCCAGGTCTCTGACCTCCTCCCTATAGGCTGTCTTATTTTTGTCAGTGATCAGGCTACCACTGTTGTGTCTTCAGCAAACTTAATGATGGTGTTGGAGTTGTGCCTGGCCATGCAGTCGTGGGTGAACAGGGAGTACAGGAGGGGACTAAGCACACACCGCTGAGGGGCCCCCGTGTTGAGGATCAGTGTGGCAGATGTGTTGTTACCTACCCTTACCACCTGGGGGCGTCCCTTAAGGAAGTCCAGGATCCAGTTGCAGAGGGAGGTGTTTAGTCCCAGTGCCCTCAGCTTAGTGATGAGCTTTGTGGGCACTTTGGTGTTAAACGCTGAGCTGTAGTCAATGAACCGCATTCTCACATAGGTGTTCCTTTTGTACAGGTGGGAAGGGCAGTGTGGAGTGCGATTGAGATTGCGTCATCTGTTGAGGCGGTATGCGAATTGCAGTGGGTCTAGGCTTTCAGGGATGATGGTGTTGTGAGCCATGACCTAATGATAGTGGCCTCTAGTGGCTAAAAGGCCAGAGCATTCAAAATGTAACATGTACTTTTTGGTGTCAGGGAAAATGTATGGGAGTAAAAAGTACATACTTTCTGTAGGAATGTAGTGGAGTAAAAGTAGTCAAAAATATAAATAGTAAGTTAATTAAAGTACAGATACTCCAAAAAATGACTTTAGTAGTTTACACCACTGGATATTCTGTTTTAATGCACAAAGGAACCTGTATCTGATAACATGGCCCTTTGGTGTGTGCAGTGACAATTTTAGCATGTAAATCTTGGTGAGGCAAACTCAACAACAAAAAATGTAGATGCATTCCATTAAAGACTAGGCTCCTGAGTGGCACAGCTGTCTAAGGCACTGCATCTCATTGCTAGGGGTGTCACTACAGACCCTGGTTCAATTCCAGGCTGTACCACAACCGGCTGTGATTGGGAGTCCCATAGTGTGGCGCACAATTGGCCCAGCATCGTCTGGGTTAGAGTTTGGCCGGGGTAAGCCATCATTGTAAATAAGAATTTGTTCTTAACTGACTTGCCTGGTTAATAATATTTTTTTTTAACCTTAATTTAACTAGGCAAGTCAGTTAAGAACAAATTCTTATTTTCAATGACGGCCTAGGAACAGTAAAGGTTAAATAACAAGTACATTAAAAAAGACAACACTAAACAATACATTAATTGCACTATAATGGCGACAAGCAGGCCCCACAAATGGTTAGGTCCTACATAAAGCTGTCCAAACAGCAGAGCTTTCTTTTATGCAACATGGAGTGAATCCTTCCCACCGCTACACCTGGCTATCAGTGGAGCCTTGTCTGGCAGCAAAACAATTCATTCAGCCTTGTTTACTGCCTTTTTTTTTAAAACATAGCTGATATGGCTGACTTGCTTAAACAAATGTGGTTTCTACTGACAATTGAGATGTACAAACTATGGCATAAGGGAAAGATGAGCGGATAAGAGGCATTCTGTAATTTCAATTAAGACATTAATGAGCGAGCGACAACGGACAAAGTCAATATAACTATTTGTTCAGCACTTTTGAAATGTACAGCGACAGAATGCAGAACATGGGCCGTTCTTACAGTATTTTCCCTGTACACCAAGTCAGATAAAGGGGGCATATAAGCAGACAACGAAACTTCTTACAATATTAGATTATGACATTTCTCAAAAACAGGTTATAGGCTACATGTGCAGCACCACCGAGTCAGAACAGTAACGTTAGTTGAAATTAAGAGGTGAAAATAAACCCAACTTTCAGGGTGAGGCACATGGGCAACATACATACTTACACAACATACTTAGTTTTACTTTCTTAGCTACAGTATACATATCTCCCTTGCATATTACATCATTTATGCAGCAGCATACAAGACATTTTTGGACTCACCTTGGCTTGTGCTCACTTAAACATGAAGGTGGCCCAGCGGTTTTGTCATCAAACTTTGTCATCAAAGTCTGGCATTCTCTGAATTTATGGTGGGAACTCGGAAAAAAACCACACAGCCACTCCATTGAATAGCAGGCTACTGTTACTGATTGCTTTGCACTGCTTGCAGTTAGCCACTGATTCCTTCCAAATGACTCATTGTTGAATTTGCCATTTCCAACTTGTTATGTAATCTTTATGTCCAATGAGCACCGATACGTTTCATCTATAATTTCTCTTCTTTATTTCTCTTCAAATGACAAGGATTTAAAAGGATTTGACAATAGATTGTCGACTTGATTTATGATGATGACTGCTAGCTAAGACTTTGAAAGTAAGATGTTGACATGATCCGTCCAATCAAAGCTACTGTAGATATAACGTGATTTGATGTCATTCTATCTGTTGCCAATGACATTGAGCCTTCTTGGATGGGCACTTCTAATATAACTCTATGGCAGAAACCAAGGGGCTAAAATTTTCAAGCTCTAACCTTAGACTTGGGGATGACATACTGTTCCACGAGTGACAGAAAACTTAGCCAATCATGAAAAAAAACTTAGCCAATCAAGGCGCAATGCTCTGTATTTTCTGCTGGCTTGCCCCACCACCACAGGAAGCACTGAGCTAGGCTGAAACACCTGCATTTTGGATCTGCTTTACTCAAGAAAGCAAAACAGAGACCATGTTTGTATGCAGCTTTATTAACTCAATCAATTTTTTCTTGTTTTATCGTTTGCAAACTGATATGTGACACGTATTAATGCCAAAATAACAAGCAAAACAGGCAAGCCCCCAACAAATATATATAATTAGTATTTATTTTGAATTTACCTAAAAATGTGAGGCTCAAAACACCTGCCCTGAATGACGGGTCGCCACTGGGTGTGTGCTGTGTGGCACCTTACTTCTAGCTGGTTTACAGTAGTATGCACGTTCTGCGGAAACCTGAGGAAACGACATGGACCGAAGAACACTGTTAGAGGGAGGGGCTACAATTGGCCAACGCGTTTCCCCGCCCATTTAAAAGACATGAGCATGCGCACTTCCATAGAACTCGGACTAAAATGTTTTGCACAACTGTTCCTTTCTTCATACTGCCCGTATCAATTCGCCGGCGTTTTCTTCCTGTAGGTTTCACACATTGTTTTTAACAGATCAAGAATTGGAAATGAGTGGAGATCATTCTCACAACGATAGCCAGGTAACAGTTGGAATATTTTGCAGTGTCAGTTGTGTATGATATTAAAACCGCTTGCTGTTTTATTTGCCTCAGCTACACTAACTTAGCTAGCGTTAGCAAGTGACCTAGCTAGATAACTTGGCTAGCTAATCGCTGTATACTGTATATAAGTTGGCTGCTACAAATGTGACAGTAATATTTACGTGTTGTCGTACTTTTTAATCCTGTTATGTGATTTTCACAATGTTGTAAACGTTATGTCCACACAATTGTAAACTAACTTTAGCTAACTAGGCTAAGGCAGCTAATTGCTGTTGAAAGCCATATAAGACCAGTCACTGGCCAGCCATCACATCAGGGTTGCTAGATAGCTGACGTTAGGCTAGCTAGCTGTTAGACAAAGTTCAAAGTTAAATATCTAGCTAACAAGCCATCAACTAAGATACCTAATCAATCTTTGTTTTAAAATTTGCAGATCGACTCCGGCTCTCGGGTCAATGGTAAGTGTGATGTGTCACAATGGTTTTTCTCCTTCGAATTCTGACCTGTCCGCAGACTCCGCACAGTTAGCTAGCGATCCGTTTTGCATTTTAATATGTGATTTTGCCTGTATGTACTTTGACTATTGCAAAATGAATGGCATCTTGAGGACATTTAAAGTTGTCTGAATCTATTTACTAGCTAGCTAGCATGTGCTAGTTCGCTAGCCAGACAGATAGTTTAGCAAAGGACAGAAATGGCGTCCAGAGACTAAGTCCTCTGCCTCACTCACAAGCGCCTATTGTTCAAATGGGTGGCTCTTTAATAGTTTTTAGACATTTTATAATCTCGATCTGAACATAGATTCATAAAGAACTGGATGTGTTTTATTGGTATGTCAAATTAGATTTTGTTGTTGGCCTTCGTAAAATGCCACATTCCGGGTCTGAAAGTAAGGGTTTGAGGGTTGAGGACTTAGTCTCTGCGCCATTTTCTTTTTTCTGACTGTAGAAAACATAGCTGAAGTGCAGATGGCGGTGATATGGAGGCGAAACACGCAGGAGCGTTTGGATCAGACATGATTCACAGTGCTGAAAGAAGTACAATCATCTGATAGCCCAATTTAGCTTAAACAGCATTCTGTGAATTTATTATGGATAGCTACTGTTTCTTCATAAAAAGGCTAATTTACTTTAGCTAGTTGTAAACCTATGAAGTATTTAAGTAACACCCTTGCCAGACTTCTTGTACAAGATATTGTAGCAATACATATGTTACTACCATATGTCTGTTATATATATTTTTTAGGACTGAATTCATTGATAGCTTTGTTGCCATGGCCTGACCCACATGGCTACTGAGATCTACCTAAAACAAGTAAAAACCCAGCAGTGGTATTTAACAAGTATGAATGACCTTTTGGGGGTTTCACAAGCTACATGCTTCCCCTTGCCACTAAGTAATAAAAAAAATTCTGAAAGGTTCTCTACCTGAACAATATCAAACAAGTCATGTCAATATAGGACAATGTGTTTACTTCTCCTATGACAATGTATTTCCTATAAACAAGAAGGGCTCCACTACTAGGCCTTGGGATATCATGGTTGGCTGCCACAACATCCTACAGCATTTGACAGACCAATAATCTTTCCCAAGGAGTCTTAAGTGTCAGCTTCTATGTCCAGATAGAGGGTGGGTTTTGACATGCAAAGAAGCCATCGCTCTCAATTTGAATATAAAGTTGTTAGAACAGTGCATTGACCCCATTTTCTAATGTGGCATGTCTCATAACAGCCTTTCCTGTTACGTTACAGCCGTATTTATTTTTTAAAAATTGATTAAAAAAAATATATATAAAGTTTCTCAATCTACACACTACCCAATAATGACAAAGTGAAAACAGCTTTTTAGACATTTTAGCAAAGAGAAATTCAATAGATTAGACATGATTTGGAAAGGCACACCTGTCTATATAAGGTCCCAGAGTTGACAGTGCATGTCAGAGCAAAAAACCAAGCCATGAGGTCGAAGGACTTGTACGTAGAGCTCCGAGACAGGATTGGGTCGAGTCACAGATCTCGAAAAGGCTACCAAAAAATGTAGGCAGTATTGACGGTCCCCATCATTCTTAAATGGAAGCGTTTGGAACCACCAAGACTATTCCTAGAGCTCGCCGCCTGGCCAAACTTAGCAATCGGGGGAGAAAGGCCTTGGTCAGGGAGGTGACCAAGAATCCGATAGTCACTCTGACAGAGGTCCTCTGTGGAGATGGTTGTCCTTCTGGAAGGTTCTCCCATCTCTGCAGCACCCCACCAATCAGGCCTTTATGGTAGTGGCCAGATGGAAGCCACTCCTCCGTAAAAGGCACATGACAGCCCGCTTTGAGTTTGCCAAAAGGCACCTAAAGACAAGATTCTCTGGCACCATCCCTACGGTGAAGCATGGTGGTGGCAGCATCATGCTGTGGGGGTGTTTTTTTTAGTGGCAGGGACTAGGAGACTAGTCAGAATCGTGGCAAAGATGAACAGAGCAAAGTACAGAGAGCCTTGATGAATACCTGCTCAAGACCTCAGACTTGGGCAAAGGTTCACCTTCCAACAGGACAACAACCCTAAGCACACAGCCAAGACAACACAGGAGTGGCTTCGGGACAAGTCTCTGAATGTCCTTGAGTGGCCCAGCCAGAGCCCGGACTTGAACCCGATCTAATATCTCTGGAGAGCCCTGAAATTGGCTGTGCAGCAACACTCCCCATCCAACCTGACAGAGCTTGAGAGGATCTGGAGAGAATGGGAGAAACTCCCCAAATACAGGTGTGCCACACTTGTGGCATCATACCCAGGAAGACTCGAGGCTATAATCGCTACCAAAGGTGCCTCGAAGTACTGGGTAAAAGGTCTGACTACTTATGTAAATGTGCTATTTTTGAATACATTTACAAACATTTCTAAACCTGTTTTTGCTTTGTTTATTATGGGGTATTGTGTGTAGATTTTAGGGGGGGGGGGCATTAAATCAGTTTTAGAATAAGGCTGTTATGTAACAAAATGTGGAGGAAGTCCAGGTTTAAATACTTTCCAAATGCACGGTACAAGATGGATTCATTCCTTGATTTGTGCTGATGTATTGCATTTAAGATCTACATGAAAAGCGAATGTACCCTCATTCTATTACTAGATATTTGTGAACATCATTGCAAGCCCTACAAGTGCTTGCCCTGTAATAGAATTTGATAATTTATAGCATGTAAGAACTATAGCCTACATTCATACGGCAATCCCTAACTATTTTTGCCTCTGTAGGGTAACTTTGTATCCTATTTGGTTGTAAATACAATATTATTTTCATGATCTGACAATCAGAAATATGTTTAGTTTATTGGTGTCTGAACCAGTAGCTTGCTGTAGGGTATAGAACCTTATTACTGAGTCACTTATTTTTAAGCCTCACACCTTTTCAAAACATGCCTTAATGGCAATGCATGAAAGTAATTTAACGTATTAAGTTTCTTTGGCTGTCAACTCTTGTTTGACTGAAGTGCCTGTGTTGTCTGTCAACTAGAGAAGATGGGAAATTATTGGAATTAAGGATAATAAAATGTATGGACGAGCAAAGTCAGAGCGGCATAGACTAAGATACTGAATTCTATACTATTCTACTGTGTATATACATATGAGATGAGTATTGAAGCTAGACGAGGCCTGTTAACTTGTCTTGCTCCCCCTTTTCTTCCATGTTGATACTGTATCCCAGTAAAAATGTGCCTTAGCTGTCACTGCGCACTAGGAGGAGCTGTCTTACCATGTAAGGCATATCCTCTCCCACGGCACAAATTCATAACTTCATCTGCCCACAGTACTCCAATCCTCAGTCTGACCTGAATTTGTAAACTTTATTTGAAGTGTGTTCTATTGATAGTGTTTGGTCTGTCATAAACAAGGGCCCCAAAATGCAAATGTACCTCAAATTGACTGGATAAGATGGCCCTAATCCAAATGCTACCAGTACCAACCAGTCATTTATTCCGGTTGACACATGCCCACACAATCTGACAGGCAGTATTCAGATTCACACCTGGGTGGTGGATGAGGGCTCTGGCCTGAGCTTAGAGTGGGATCGTGTCTTTCTAGTCATGCATTCAGACATTACAACACTAGTATCTTCCCATGTCTTTTTATGCACTTGCGTATTTATTTTCTCAATCAGCCTGTTGGGGACTTTAATTTGAACTACCTGTTTAGTTTTCACCATGGGAATCTTGTCTGAACTTGTTTTGAGTGGTATCGTTTACTCGTTGTTCCGGGTGCGGTAGATGTCTTTTGTTCTTTAGTTTTGGCCTGCCGGGTTTAGAGATGGGTTGGAGAAGGTGGGTATTTTTCCTATTCCTTTGACAATAGCGCTCACCAGCTCATAGTCCTGAAACCCGGAAATTAGTTACCTCTGGTTTGTTCAGCCATTCCTTTGGGGGAAGGATATGGTTTGGGATAACCTCTGATCTTATTTCAGGGTTTAACACAGGCTAGGGAGACCTTATACATTTTGTTCTCAGATAGTCAGTTAATGAATTATAAAGCCATTGTGCTTTTTAATTATACAAATGCTTCAAAATTCAGTGACATTTGAGGATTCTCAGAACAAAACTAAGGTCTCCTAAGCCTGTGCGGCTTTTATCCCCATACTCCATTTATTTCCCCATATGCTTTATCCAATGAACCATCGAGTTGGTGCCTACAAAAAGACACCATTGCTATTGCTCTCTATGGTCATCATTTATTTAGCTATTTTTCCCTTGTTTTTATTTTGCAGATTCTCACAAGCATAAAGATAAGTACAAGGATAAAGAACACAAACACAAGGACCACAAGAAGGACAAGGAGCGTGAGAATTCAAAATATGGCAACAGGTATGAGTCGCCACTCTCTTAAGCAGGGTTGCATAGGTAAATGAGTCTGTCTAGTAATGGAAGGGGAAACCTAGTGTGCCACTGGGGCAGTAATTTGACACCCAAACATTTGCTTTGAAGAGCTCTTTAACGTTGGTGTTTGTATGGTCGTGTCTGATAAGCAGGTTGTGCATGAATGAGCATAGGGTAAGAGTCACTGTTTTTGTTGCTCCAGTCTAGTAAATCCTAAACATTCTCTAGTTAGTTGATTTCCCTATTGGTATTTAGGTCTAGTAACTGATCCTGATGGAATGTTTTTGTAATCTGTCAATTTCCAGTGACCATAAGGACTTCTCTGAAAAGAAGCACAGAGAAAAGGAAAAGGAGAGAATTAAGCACAAAGATGGCAGCACAGACAGACATAGGGAAAAAGACAAGAGGAAGGAGGTGAGGGTGATAATTGTCCCATAGAGATGGCAGCATTGCTACCATTTTGGTTTAGATGTGCCAATCAGTATGTCAAATTTTTGTCCAGTCTCACCTTCAGTGCAAACCGGAATTTATAGCGCTTAACAATATGCATGTTTTAACTCTTCGTTGTCATCTTGCAGATCAAGCCGAAGGAAAAAGAGAATGGCTTTTCCAGGTAAGTTTAGTTTATGTATTGTACATTTCTGCTGTATACAATTGCTGGTTACATATCTGATTTCAAATGCACAATGAATCTAAATGTTTGCTTCCTATCACCAGCCCTCCTCGCATTAAGTCTGAGCCGGACAAGGATGACGTCTACCACTCTCCCAAGTCCCTGAAGAGAGAGCGTGACCATGATGAGTAAGTAGATCTGGACTGACTTCTGTCAGCTGGCCCATTTTATTCCTTAGTCTTTGGCCCTGTTGTATTTGTACAATGAAGATTTTTAGTTTTAGTTGCCATGTTTAGACCAACCCCATCTGGTTTGTCCTAATTCTGTTGGGAAATCTAATGTTCGGTCATTGTTGGCTTTGCAAGAACTCCCCAGCTTCCTTTTGGTGTAGAGAAGACCAAGATCGTTGTTGAATCTACCATTGCATTCAGGCCTCATCATAAGGTGTTTTGTTTTTTTCAGAACTGAATTCAAACCCAAAAAAATTAAACTTGAAAATGACAAAGTGGACAAGAAGGCAAAGAAGAGGAAACAAGATGAGGTATGGGAAACCTTCAGATTAATATTGGCTCTATTTCAATGATCACTTGAGAGAAAGACTCATGCGTTTCTTCTGTGTTTCTTGTAAAGGACATCAAGCCCAAAAAGACACAAAAAAACAAGAAAGGGGAAGTTGCTGATGGGAAAAAGAAAGCGAAGAAGGAGCCTGAGGAGAAGTGGAAGTGGTGAGTTTCGTAGTTGCCTGCCAGCTGTGTTGCTACACAGACTTGTCGTGAAGGCACACTGTGGTGCTTTGTTATGGAATGCTCAAATATGGATGTTCTGTGTGTCTTTGTTGGACAATCATTTCCTTTTCACCAATCTACGTTCTTGTACTCTGTTGCACTACAGGTGGGAAGAGGAGAGGGCAACAGATGGTTCCAAATGGAGTTTTCTGGAACATAAAGGCCCAGTCATGGCAGCACCTTATGAACCTCTTCCCAGCAATGTCAGATTTTTCTATGATGGTAAGATTAATACACAAGTGCGGCTAATTTTATGACACTTGGTCTATCTGTGTAAGTTTCTCAGTGGAAATGGTGGGATTGGCTGATTTAACAAGTCTGTTAATCTATGTAGGGAAGCAGATGAAGCTCAGCCCAGAAGCTGAGGAGGTAGCCACCTTCTTTGCCAAAATGCTGGACCATGAGTACACTACCAAGGACACCTTCCGGAAAAACTTCTTCAAAGACTGGAGAAAGGTAGGGGGTGTTCAAGGCTGTATACTTAGGGTTTGCAAATTACCTGCTTATTAAAAATCTCATTGGTTTTAATTGTATAGTAATTCATGACTTGTCTAACTTCGTCCCCTCTCCTACAGGAAATGACCTCTGAAGAGAAGTCTAAGATTACAGACCTGAAGAAGTGTAACTTCAATGAGATGGGGGAATACTTCAAGGCTCAGTCTGAGGCCAGAAAGGCCATGACTAAAGATGATAAACTGGTGAGCTAGAACAATACATTATTTCTTTAAACACGGCTGTCCAATATAGTTCTACCCAAGGCGGCAGAGAATGGTAATTAGAGGTCGACCGACTATGATTTTTCAACTCCGATATAGATTATTGGAGGACCAAAAAAAGCAGATACCGATTAAATCTGCCGATTTTTATTTTTAAGAAAAAGATTGTGATTATGACAATTACAACAATACTGAATGAACACTTATTTTAACTTAATACGTCAATAAAATCAATTTAGCCTCAAATATAATGAAACGTGTTTAAATAATGCAAAAACAAAGTGTTGGAGAAGAAAGTAAAAGTGCAATATGTGCCATGTAAGAAAGCTAACGTTTAAGTTCCTTGCTCAGAACATGAGAACATATGAAAGCTGGTGGTTCCTTTTAACATGAGTCTTCAATATTCCCAGGTAAGAAGTTTTAGGTTGTAGTTATAGGACTATTTCTCTCTATACCATTTTGTATTTCATATACCTTTGACTATTGGATGTTCTTATAGGCACTTTAGTATTGCCAGTGTAACAGTATAGCTTCCATCCCTCTCCTCGCTCCTACCTGGGCTCGAACCAGGAACACAACGACAACAGCCACCCTCGAAGCAGCGTTACCCATGCAGAGCAAGGGGAATAACTACTCCAAGTCTCAGAGCGAGTGACGTTTGAAACGCTATTAGCGCGCACCCCGCTAACTAGCTAGCCATTTCACATCGGTTACACCAGCCTAATCTCGGAGTTGATAGGCTTGAAGCACAGCGAAGAGCTTCTGGCAAAACGCAGGAAAGTGCTGTTTGAATGAATACTTACGAGCCTGCTGCTGCCTACCACCGCTCAGTCAGACTGCTCTATTAAATCATAGACTTAGTTATAACACACAGAAATACGAGCCTTAGGTCATTAATATGGTCGAATCTGGAAACTAGCATTTAGGGAAAAAAAGGTTATTCTTTCAGTGAAATACGTAACTGTTCTGTATTTTATCTAACGGGTGGCATCCATAAGTCTAAATATTCCTGTTACATTGCACAACCTTCAATGTTATGTCATAATTACGTAAAATTCTTGCAAATTAGGCAGCCCAAACTGTTGCATATACACTGACTCTGCGTGCAATGAACGCAAGAGAAGTGACACAATTTCACCTGGTTAATATTGCCTGCTAACCTGGGTTTCTTTTAGCTAAATATGCAGGTTTAAAAATATATACTTCTGTGTATTGATTTTAAGGAAGGCATTGATGTTTATGGTTAGGTACACATTGGAGCAACAATACGCACTGCATCGATTATATGCAACGTAGGACACGTTAGATAAACTAGTAATATCATCAACCATGTGTAGTTAACTAGTGATTATGATTGATTGTTTTTTATAAGATAAGTTTAATGCTAGCTAGCAACTTACCTTGGCTTCTACTGCATTCGCTTAACAGGCAGGCTCCTCGTGGAGTGCAATGAGGCAGGTGGTTAGAGCGTTGGACTAGTTAACTGTAAGGTCTTAAAAAATCGGCCAAATCTGTGTCCAAAAATACAGATTTCCGATTGTTATGAACTTGAAATCGTCCCTAATTAAATCGGCCATTCTGATTTAATCGGTCGACCTCTAATGGTAATGCATAGTATCTTCAGGCTGATCCTGGGTGCTTCAACTGTACCCAGATCTAACTGGTTTGACTCTGGTGTTCTGCTTATTGTAGAAAATCAAAGTGGAGAACGAGCGCCTCCTCCAGGAGTATGGCTTCTGCATCATGGATAACCACAAGGAGCGCATCGCTAACTTTCGCATTGAGCCCCCGGGTCTATTCCGTGGCCGAGGAGACCACCCCAAGATGGGCATGCTGAAGCGCCGCATCCGCCCTGAGGACATCATCATCAACTGCAGCAAGTGAGTGAGAGGGTCCTGGTTGCAGGTGGCAATATGAACATAATGAAAGTAAAGGCTTTGTTTTCTACAAGCACTTTCCTGTTTTTCTGGATTACTTTGACACATGGACTGCTTGTTTGGACCTGATTTGTGCATCTGAAGACTTGCTCTCACTCACCCACTTTGTCTCTTCCACAGGGGCTCCAAGAACCCCAAGCCTCCCCCTGGCACCAAATGGAAGGAGGTGCGTCATGACAACAAGGTGACCTGGCTGGTGTCGTGGACAGAGAACATCCAAGGCGCTATCAAGTACATCATGCTGAACCCCAGCTCCAGAATCAAGGTAGGTTGACTAGGGGGCCATCTTCATTATGGCTCATAGTGGATGCAGAGATATCAGTGTACTTTAGTCTTTTAATGAACTCTCACTTGAGATGCCAATGGCCAGGGCTTGACTGCGACCAAAACATTTGCATCTAGATATGTGACAAATGGAAACATTTTAATGTTTAAACTAGTAATATCGTCAACCATGTGTAGTTAACTAGTGACTGTTAAGATAGTTTTTTTCCTTTTAGATAAGTTTAATGCTAGCTAGCAACCTACTTTGGCTCCTTGCTGCACTCGCGTAACAGGTGGTCAGCCTGCCACAGTCACCTCGTATTGCAATGTAATCGGCATCCAAAAATGCTGATTACCGATTGTTATGAAAACTTGAAATCGGCCCTAATTAAATCAGCCATGCCGATTTTAATCGGTCGACCTCTAGTTTACAAGTTATGCCTGTTTGAAATGTGAGAAAATGAGTTCTTAAATTTGCAGTAATCTACAGCAGCATTCTAGAATTATATTGGTCTAAAGGGTTAACTTCTTATGGATGAAATCCCGTTAACGGGATCGATTTGACAACAGCCAGTGAAAGTGCAGGGCGCCAAATTCAAACAAATCTCATAATTAAAATTCCTCAAACATACAAGTATTATACACCATTTTAAAGAAACTTGTAAATCCCACCAGTGTCCGATTTCAAAAAGGCTTTACGACGAAAGCATACCATGCGATTTATGTTAGGTCAGCACCTAGTCACAGAAAAAAAACAACCATTTTTCCAGCCAAAGAGGAGTCACAAAGCAGAAATGGAGATAAAATGAATCACTGACCTTTGATCTTCATCAGATGACTCATAGGACTTCATGTTATACAATACATGTATGTTTTGTTAGATAAAGTTCATATTTATATCCAAAAATCAGTTTACATTGGCGCGTTATGTTCAGTAATGTTTTGCTTCCAAAACATCCGGTGATTTTGCAGAGAGCCACATCAATTTACAGGAATACTCAAATGTTGATCAAAATACAAGTGTAATACATGGAATTAAAGATATACTTCTCCTTAATGCAACCGCTGTGTCAGATCCTTTTTTTTTAAAAGCTTTACAGAAAAGTACACCATGCAATAATCTAAGTACAGTGCTTAGGCACCAAAACAAGCCATACAGATACCCGGCATGTTGTGGAGTCAACAGAAGTCAGAAATAGCATTATAAAGATTAATTTACCTTTGATCTTCATCGGAATGCACTCCCAGGAATCCCAGTTCCACAATAAATGTTTGTTTTGTTCGATAACGTCCATTTATTTCCAAATACGTCCTTTTTGTTTGCGCATTTAGTTCACAAATCCAAATTCAAGAGGCGCAGGCACTCAAAAGTTATTACAGTTCGTAGAAACATGTCAAACGATGTATAGAAACAATCTTTAGGATGTTTTTAACATAAATCTAAAATAATGTTTCATCCGGACAATTCCTTTGTCTTTAGAAATGAAAAGAAACAGAGCTCGCTCTCACGGCCGCGCACCTGACTTAGCTCATGGCATTCTGCCAGATCCCTTAGTCAAACAGCTCTTATTCGCTCCCCCTTCACAGTAGAAGCCTGAAACAAGGTTCTAAAGACTGTTGACATCTAGTGGAAGCCTTGAAGTGCAATCGGACCAAATTTTACACTGTATATTGGATAGGCAAAGACTTAGACTTACAAACCTCAGATTTCCCACTTCCTGGTCGATTTGTTTTATTTTTATTTTTTATTTATTTTTTCTCTCCGGTTTTTGCCTGCCATATGAGTTCTGTTATACTCACAGACATCATTAAAACAGTTTGAAACTTCAGTGTTCTATCCAAATCTACTAGTAATATGCATATCTTAGCTTCTGGGCCTGAGTAGCAGGCAGTTACTCTGGGCACCTTATTCATCCAAGCTACTCAATACTGCCCCCCAGCCATAAGAATTTAACTAGCTTGTCCTGCGTTGCATATAATCAATGCGGTGCCTGTTAATTTATCATCGAATCACAGCCTACTTTAACAAACGGATGACGATTTAACAAAAGCGCAATCGTAGGACCAATGTACCTAACCATAAACATCAATGCCTTAATAATCAATACACAAATATATATTTTTAAACCTGCATATTTAGTTAAAAGAAATTCACGTTAGCGGGCAATATTAACTAGGGAAATTGTCACTTCTCTTGCGTTCAGTGTAAGCCGAGTCAGGGTATATGCAGCCGTTTGGCCTGCCTGGCTCATTGCGAACTGTGACGACCATTTCTTCCTTACAAAGAACGTAATTAATTTGCCAGAATTTTACATAATTATGACATTGAAGGTTGTGCAATGTAACAGCAATATTTAGACTTGGGGTTGCCACCCATTCAATAAAATACGGAAATGTTCCGTATTTCACTGAAAGAATAAACATTTTGTTTTCGAAGTGATAATTTCCGGATTTGACCATATTAATGACCAAAGGCTCATATTTGTGTGTTGTATTATTTGATAGAGCAGTCTGACTGAGCGGTGGTAGGCAGCAGCAGGCTCGTCAGCATTCATTCAAACAGTACTTTCCTGCATTTGCCAGCAGCTCTTCGCAATGCTCGGAGCATAGCGCTGTTTGACTTCAAGCCTATCAACTCACGAGATTAGGCTGACAATACTGTAGTGCCTGTAAGGACATTCAATAGTCAAAGGTATATGAAAT
The DNA here is from genome assembly GCF_045679555.1 of Salvelinus alpinus. NCBI lineage: Eukaryota > Metazoa > Chordata > Actinopteri > Salmoniformes > Salmonidae > Salvelinus > Salvelinus alpinus. Next base: position 15,201,576 of record NC_092097.1, on the reverse strand, counting down.
ACAAATGGTATAGAGTCCTATAAATTCATATAACTACAACCTAAAACTGGGAATATTGAAGACTCATGTTAAAAGGAACCACCAGCTTTCATATTCTCATGTTCTGAGCAAGGAACTTAAACATTAGCATTTTTACATGGCACATATTGCACTTTCACTTCTACAACGCTGCATTTTTGCATTATTTAAACCAAATTGAACATGTTTCATTATTTGAGGCCCATTTTATTTATATATTAAAATAAGTGTTCATTCAGAATTGTTGTAATTGTCATTATTACAAATGTATAAAAATCGGCCAATTAATTGGTATGGGCTTTTAATTGGTATTCCAATCGGTATCGCCGTTGAAAAATGATAATCGGTCGACCTCGATTGTAAACAGTCATGTTTTTGAGCTAACTTTTAAAGAGTACATCTTTAATGACACCACATTCATGTCAATAGGAATAACACATTGTCTTCCATTGTCTAGACACTCAAACAATTTTTTTGTTGTAAATTTTACTAAATTACTCATTCAAATGTACCAAGTATAATATATTATAAAGAAATACAATTATCCAATGTGACCAAAGAACAATATTCAGAAAGTATTTCAAAACCCACACAAAGTAGGCTGATTGACAACGATTCTTACTTCTGTAACAATGCAAACAACTATTTCAAAATGTAGGTAACCTTTTCCAGATTTAGTACAGACCAGGCCTGACACAATGTAGAAATAGTGACCTACTTCAACAATTTGGTGAAATGTAACAAGTATTAGATGGAGGCAGATGAAGATACAAAACAACTGTTCAGAGACAAGATTTTGTAGTCCGAATTTCATATTTCACACGGTCACTTTTAGTGTTTGCATTTAGCCTACATGTCATGGAACTCCTGGAAGCACGGCCCCATTCTGCAACGTGGCACAGAACACCCAAAGGAGGTTTCTACACATCTCACTCTTTGCCCTGTGTTCACTGGATACACACCCCAAACACCCTTTCTTGCGCCCTTCAAACTTCACTTGCTTTCAAATTGAGTTGAAACTCGGTCCACACACCCTGGTGCCACTCTTGGCTCTCCTTTTCCTGCCACTGTAGCCATATCAAACTGAATGCACAAGCTGCATTTTGAAGGAGTTCTGGGACCAGCGCCTGCGGTTTCTGGGAAGGGGCCTTTTCAGGTTCCCCCACACAATGTATGCATTTATGATGGAAATGTTGGGCATCCCCAAAAACGCATAATTCCACCATTTTCTGTCTGTCCAACATTGTTTGGTCAAGATGGTCAACCCCGCCCATTTCTTGTTGTAATCCATTACAAGCTCTGGAACAGATTCCTACAATTTTTTTTAAACTCCAAAGCCACTGTCACTTTAGGTCAATGCTGTATAGTAAAAGGATGAATGGGGAGACTTAGGGCAGACGCACGTGTGTGCAGTCCCTCTGCTTCATCCTCTTGTTCCTCACGCCACATCTCTATCCCTCCAATCATCTCTTCCTCCCTGCCTTTTGCTGCTGCGCACTGACTCTCCACATCACTTCCCTCACTTTCACTTAACTAGAGGGAGAGGAGCAACAAATAGGATACAATTGTGCTCAGGAAGGTAATCTCTTGTCACACTCGCTCTTTCTTCCTTCCTTTTTCTCAACCATACTGTCTTCCTAATAAGGGGTTTCCATAATAAATTGTGTGATAGTTACACTCCTCCCAGTCTCCTCTCTCGCACACATACACACAACTCTTGCCTGACAGACTAACTACAGAGTTGACCAATGTTAGCTGATTAGTTATGAAACTGGGACCATTTCCTAATGAATTGCATCAGTAGAAACAACAAACTCAAACTGGACAGTGCTCAATCTCTTCATTCAAAGACTCAATCATGGACACACTTACTGACAGTTGTGGCTGCTTTGCGTGATTGTTGTCTCTACCTTGTCCTTTGTGCTGTTGTCTTTGCCCAATGTTTGTACCATGTTTTGTGCTGCTACCATGTTGCTGCCTTGCTATGTTGTCTTAGGTCTCTCTTTATGTAGTGTTGTCTCGTTATGTGTCCAACATTTTATTTTTAATCCCAGCCCCGTCCCCGCAGGAGGTCTTTTGGTAGGCCATCATTGTAAATAAGAATTTGTTCTTAACTGACTTGCCTAGTTAAATAAATAAAAACAAGACAAAACAAGCAACTTGTTAGCTGGCTAATGTAAACAAATAACCAACTCTTGAGCTCCACTGTGCTGACATCTACTACTCTAACATGACAGCTAAACTGTCAAATAGGAAAACGAGGCAAAGTACAGCCTATGAATATCTGCACCAAGCAAACATGACAAATCATAACCTAAACCCAACAGATAACTGACTCTAGCCTTCAATTCGGTGGCTGGTTGTCTGTATGGCTAGCTCGTGAAAGTGACAGCTGAGGTTGATGCTTTGTGAGTGCAGCCCTAATTTACTGCTACTCAACGTTTCTTGCCTGACAGACTAGCTAGTTAAACAACCAACTAGTTAGTTGCAGTGTTTAGCTGTGTGTGTATAGTCAGCTATTTCCATGAGACAGAGCGCAATCATTCGAGCTCAAGGGCTGATGTGCTCACCTGTATCAACCAAATTATCATGACATGATTTGCTAATCTGAGAGCTAATTCCAAGTTTCACAGCATCAAACATCGACAACATGTCTGCTGTTTTAATATTTCACTCACCTCGACAACGCTTTTCAAAGTGCAAGGACGAGTCCGAATCCGTATCACCAACCAAAATAGATACAGCCTCTTTCACAGTGAAAAGTAGTGTCTGTTTCAGCGCCGTCATTTTTGCGTAATGAATAAAAAACGTTAGTCAAATGAGTGTACCCTGTTTCTGGTTGACCACAACCACGTGAATACGACAGCAGGTTGTTAGCAATTTCATTGTGCGATATTGACAAATTCCTACAAAATAAGGCTGTTCGTGAACGCTATAGTAATTTAAAGAAAGGTCGACTGCCTCTCTGGGTTCTAATTATTACACGGAACCCAAAAACCGGGCTGCGCGCTTGCGCCATCGTGCATATTTATTTTGTCCCCCCACACCAAACGCGATCACGACACGCAGGTTAAAATATCAAAACAAACTGAACCAATTACATTAATTTGGGGACAGGTCGAAAAGCATTAAACATTTATGGCAATTTAGCTAGTTAGCTTGCTCTTGCTAGCTAATTTGTCCTATTTAGCTAGCTTGATGTTGCTAGCAAATTTGTCCTGGGATAAAAACATTTGGTGGTTATTTTACCTGAAATGCACAAGGTCCTCTACTCCGACAATTAATCCACACAACGGTTAACCAAATCGTTTCTAGTCATCTCTCCCCCTTCCAGGCTTTTTCATGGTTGAACTTATATGGTGATCACATCTAAACTTTCATAGTATTATCATGACAACCGGCAACACAGTTTGTCTTTCAATCACCCACGTGGGTATAACCAATGAGGAGATGGCATGTGGGTACCTGCTTCTATAAACCAATGAGGAGATGGGAGAGGCAGGACTTGCAGCTCGATCTGCGTCAGAAATGGAAAGGACTTCTATGTTAGCCCTTGTCAACGCAGATGCTCGGGAGCAGTGTGGAGCAATAATGGAATAACATTTATTTCGCAACGCTTGCGCACGCGACGTGAGCGGTGTGGTCAGCCTATTAGACTACCATTTTGTTTATGGGTTTTCATTAACTCCCTATGGTCGAAGTCCGCGTCCCCCCCCTGGAAATCTAATAGCATAATACAATCTGCAAAAGAATCTGTTTAAGCAGTGTTTTATTTTTTGCATTAGATGCGTCTGTTCCATCGCATCTGCCTGTGTCGCACTTCCTCATCTGCGAGGAAAGCTACAGCGGTGTTGGTCAGACCATGAGACATCCCGAAAATTGGCCTAATCGTCTAGCCTCCAGTTTGGCCTACAAACTATTATGACCCCTCTATGGAAAGATGACTCTCACAATGGTATTCTCAGTCTGTGGTATTTTACTCGTCTGAAGTCAGTACAGCTGATCAGCCAACTTCTGTCTTACATCCAAACAGTTTGGGCTACACAATAACATGACCCCTCTGTGGAAAGGTGAGTCTCACGGACACGTACATGTCAGTTGTTTTGCTCTGATGCCCACAGACTTGTCTGAAGGTACCAGTTTAAACATTTTATGGAAGTATATATGGAGACTGTTTTGTGCCAAAAATAAGGGGTTAAATACATTTATTTTTTACAAATGCTTATTGTTTATCTCTGATATAGGATAATCTTAAGAAAACTTCCTTTAGATTTTTTGGGGTGGATCTGTTCCATGTAGTGAATGTTATTCAATGCGTTTATGGGCTAATAGTTGTAAGGCCAAACACATTTTCATCATCATGTTTTTATATATTGTTTTATACTTCTAGGTGCCTTAATTCCAAATCAAATAGCCAAATTGTCCTTGGTATGACCTTAAAACAATTCCATGGTTTTGGGTTTCACGGTGTGTCCCTAACCAGATGGTTAAGCATCATGTCTACTACCATTACTGTACCTCAATTCCAAACTTTTCATTTATTTCTCTTAACTTCTAAAAGTGTTGCCATACAGGACTCTACTGCTATCGCTTACCTTTTTCTGCCACTTTTCCAAAGTTAAAGACGATGACGTAATTGGTCTACTCCAAAATAATTGATTCCTCTGCTCCTTGCAAGTCGACTCCCTTTTCTGAGTGTCAAGAGTCTGTGCGCATGTAAACTCAGCAAAAAAAGAAACTGTCTTTCAAAGATAATTTGTAAAAATCCAAATAACTTCCCAGATCTTCATTGTAAAGGGTTTAAACACTGTTTCCCATGCTTGTTCAGTGAACCATAAACAATTAATGAACATGCACCCGTGGAAAGGTTAAGACACTAACAGCTTAGACGGTAGGCAATTAAGGTCACAGTTATGAAAACTTAGGACACTAAATAGGCCATTCTACTGACTCTGGAAAAACACCAAAAGAAAGATGCCCAGGGTCCCTGCTCAGCTGCGTGAACGTGCCTTAGGAATGCTGCAAGGAGGCATGAGGACTGCAGATGTGGCCAGGGCAATAAATTGCAATGTCCGTACTGTGGGACAGGATGGCAACAACTGCCCGAGTTACACCAGGAATGCACAATCCCTCCATCAGTGTTCACTGTCCCCGAGAGGCTGGACTGGGGGCTTGTAGGCCTGTTGTAAGGTCCTCACTGGCAACAACGTTGCCTATCGGCACACACCCACCATCGCTGGACCAGACAGGACTGGCAAAAAGTGCTCTTCACTGACGAGTCGCGGTTTTGTCTCACTGGGGGTGATGGTCGGATTCGTGTTTATCGTCGAAGGAATGAGCGTTACACTGAGGCCTGTACTTTGGAGCGGGATCGAGGTGGAGGGTCCGTCATGGTCTGGGGTAGTGTGTCTCATCGGACTGAGCTTGATGTCATTGCAGGCAATCTCAACGCTGTGCGTTACAGGGAAGACATCCTCCCTCATGTGGTACCCTTCCTGCAGGCTCATCTTGACATGACCCTCCAGCATGACAATGCCACTACGCACAGAACGATGGCTGATTTCCTGCAAGACAGGAATGTCAGTGTTCTGCCATGGCCAGCGAAGAGCCCGGATCTCACGTCTGGGACCTGTTGGATCAGCGGGTGATGGCTAGGGCCCCCCCCCCCTCCAGAAATGTCCTGGAACTTGCAGGTGCCTTTGTGGAAGAGTGGGGTAACATCTCACAGCAAGAACTGGAAAATCTGGTGCAGTCAATGAGGGGGAGATGCACTGCAGTACTTAATGCAGCTGGTGGCCACACCAGATACTGACTGTTACTTTTGATTTTGCCCCCCCTCCCTTTTTTTTTTTGTTCAGGGACACAATCAATTTCTGTTAGTCACATGTCTGTGGAACTTGTTCAGTTTGTCTCAGTTGTATATTTACACGTTTGCTGAAAATAAACTCAGTTGACAGTGAGGACGTTTCTTTTTTTGCTGAGTTTAGTATATAGTTCTGGTGCGCCCGCGGAGTGTGCCATTTGCGGTGAATAGATCTACAACAAGTAGCCTGTATAGGCCTAGCGCTGGAATGTTTTTGTAGGACATTGCACTTACTGATAGCCATGTGGGCCAATTTGATTAATCAATATAGCAACAATTAATGGTGGTTTGTTGGTTCGTAGGGAGAAAAGGACTGGCAGAAGTATGAGACGGCCCGAAATCTGAAGAAGTGTGTGGAACGGCTGAGGAACCAGTACCGTGAGGACTGGAAGTCCAAGGAGATGAGAATCCGACAGAGAGCCGTGGCACTCTACTTCATCGACAAGGTTAGACTGCTGTTCTTCTCTCACTCTCTCACTCACAGAGAGTTCCAAGTTTGGTTGTAACATGTTCCCTGTGGTGCTGTGCCCCAGTTGGCTCTGAGAGCAGGTAACGAGAAGGAGGAAGGGGAGTCGGCGGACACAGTAGGCTGCTGCTCCCTCAGGGTGGAACACATCAACCTGTACCCCGAGAAGGATGGCCAGGATTTTGTGGTTGAGTTTGACTTCCTGGGTAAAGACTCCATCCGCTACTACAACAAAGTCCCAGTGGAGAAGCGGGTAAGGACTTCAAGAATTTGCTTTTAGTTCAGAACATTTTCAGTCTTTTCCACTGTAGTTGAACTACAATGGTTTCCAGATTCCTGTCCAGAGAATGCTTGCTCCCTGTTATTGTTTTACGAGTTGTAAATATTCTGTCCTTTTTATTAGGTTTTCAAGAACCTGCAGCTGTTCATGGAGAACAAGCAGCCAGAGGACGACCTCTTTGACCGGCTCAATGTAAGAACGAAACAACAATTTCGTGAGGAAGGACTTTTAATACACATTATTTGTGAATTGCAGTGTATTTTATTTGATGTCGCTGGAGTGTGAATGCACTAAGACGCGTGTGGGAATTGGATGTCTCGTAATTCTGCCCCTCTTGTAATCAGTCATTTTCTCATGGTGGCGTTCTCTCCATCTCTCTAGACCTCCATTCTGAACAAGCACCTCCAGGAGCTGATGGACGGCCTGACGGCTAAAGTGTTCCGTACCTACAACGCCTCCATTACCCTTCAGCAGCAGCTGAAGGAGCTCACCAGCCGTAAGTCATCAAGGCCGTGAGCATACCCGTGGCAGAGGGTCTGAGAATGAACAACCTGCCCAAAACACACTTTTGAATTGGTATGACCCGAGGTGGGACCTGCGAGCTTCATGGAAGACATGAGAGCTCCGGAATGTTGTAGATATGTGTGCAGCTGGTCACTTGTAATACGGTGTAAAGTTTATAGCAACTGTCGTAACAATGTCAATTTTCTCCTCTACTTGTAGCTGATGAGAACCTTCCAGCCAAGATCCTGTCGTACAACCGGGCCAACAGAGCCGTGGCCATTCTGTGTAACCATCAGAGGGCCCAACCTAAGACCTTTGAGAAGTCTATGCAGAACCTCCAGACTAAAGTGAGGCACTGGGGGGGCCACACGGCTAGTCTAATGGCGCTTTGCTGATGGCACAAAAAGGAAAGCAAAGACTGTTGCTTTTGTTGAGGATGTTTGTGATTTGTTTTTAGGTGTTTGTCAGCTGGATGCATACTCTTCCCTTGGTTATTTTGGGAATACTTGTCTCTGGAATATCAGTCTTTATAGGCACATAATAAGAATCCAGCTGTACATGGCGTTTAGTTTCAAGATTATTAACGTTGATAATAATTCTATCAGATTGATGCAAAGAAGGACCAGCTCTCGGACGCAAAGAGAGACGTGAAGAGCGCCAAGGCTGACCTCAAAGTACGACGAGATGAGAGGTTCAAAAAGTAAGTATGAAGATATGATTGGCCTCAGGCATCCACGAGTACTTTTGTGCTGGGATGTAGATGTAGCCGGTTCCCTCCCTTGCTCCCCCAGGGCTGTGGAGACCAAGAAGAAGGCTGTGGAGAGGCTAGAGGAGCAGCTGATGAAGCTAGAGGTGCAGGCGACGGACCGTGAGGAGAACAAGCAGATCGCTCTAGGCACCTCCAAACTCAACTACTTGGACCCGCGCATCTCTGTGGCCTGGTGAGACACGACCGCAACCTTGTTGACAAACATGCACAACGTCTTACACCCGCCATTGCTTGCCACTTGATCCGCACCCACTGTTCTGCTAGTAAATGTTGACGCATGTGGCTGTGACCTAGATTAGTTGAGGGGTTTGGTGTTGAGGGAGTGAACTCCTGCAGTGTTGATCGTTCTAATATCCTTCTGCCATCTCCTTCCTAGGTGTAAGAAGTGGGATATCCCTATCGAGAAGATCTACAACAAAACTCAGCGTGAGAAGTTTGCCTGGGCTATCGACATGGCGGAGGATGACTATGAATTTTAAATCCTGTTTGCGGTTTTAATTATGCGATTTTTATTTTATTGGATACTTGTTTTTATCTTAACTGATTACACCCGATGGCCAGCCTGACAAGGGAATAGGTGTGCACTCAACAAGCATGGTGAGGAAGGACAGAGCAGGGGTCAGGATGTATAGGCCATTACAGATGGGAGGACGAGGTGGGTTTGTCTTTGAATGTCTGAGGTCCGATTCGATGGCTGAACTATACCCACACCCAAAGGTGAAACGGTAATCCCAATGATTGGATGAGAACCAGTGGATGAGCTTTTTTGCCTTTTTGGTTCTCTTCGTCTTCAGCCACATGCACGACCTGAAGATGTCTGAACTTTGAACTCTGGGGTCCTATATCTACTGTATTCAACAACAAAAAACGACTGCTTCGTGTATTCATTTCTTTTTTTCACTTCGTCTGTATTTTTAGCCCTCCCATATTAATGGATTCTATATTTTAATAGAAGAGGAAAGTCAAATCATGAAATGAATTCCTTATGTGCGCCTTTTGAGAAAATGAAATGTGAGCTCTAGGTATGAGAGTTGTGGGGGGGTCCATGAAAGTGTTTGGGTGAGTGTGATGTTTTAAACTGGACTATGTCGATTGTGTACCATGAATGAGAATGCTTTGACAAGCAAGGGGGAAAATGCTAAACCCATGTTAATATTTACCTAAGCAAGCAGAATGTGAATCATTTGTTTTACAGTATCTATCAGGGACTTATTTTCAATGTGAACCAATTTTATTTTTCTCCCCTTGCGTTGCCAGCATTCTCAATCTTTCTGCATAGCCCTGTCTAGCTCTGGTTTTAATTTAATAATTTCTGATTGTTTCCGAGAGGGGGAACAAAACTCCCTTATCTGTTACTTGAAAAATTTTTATTTTAATGTATTTTAAGTTAATGGAAAATGTTTTTTATTTTGTTAGAAGGGTGTGAGGGATATCAACTTTGCCAAAAATGTTGTTACAATTTTAGGCAGTCATTTCTTTTGTTTAAAGATTGAGAACAAAGAAAGTTAACAGGAGTTTCAATGTGAATTATCCATTCATTTTATTCCACTCATGTCTCAGAGGAAAGTTGGTGTTTGTAGCAGTTAACTTCCTTTTCTGTCATAGCCTCCAATCATGTTTTATGCTCATTGTATATTGAAAATGAATTAAACTCCTCAACTCTACACACTGGGTCTATTTTGTGTTATTGTGACATTACTTGTTATTATTATGGCCTTGCACCAAAGGGCTTTTTTTTTTTTTGTTGTCAACTTCCTTGACTTAAGTTGGATCAGTCACTATGTTCACCCTGTTGACAGTCACTTTTCAACATACATTTCTCATTTAGGTGTACTGTGGTAATGTTTCAAGAGGCTTCCTGTGTTCCCAGTGTAATAACAAGCTCTGTCTACCCTGAGAACAGGAGGCCCCAGGAAGCATCCCCATTGCCTGTTGATTTTGGACAAGTCGCTATAGGAGGGATCAGGCAGGGTTTGGCACAGGCTGGAGCTCATGTTTGGACTTTAACATCATGAATCTCTTTATCAATCCTTGACATCTTTTATTTTTAATTAAAAGATTTAGCTTGCAAATTGAGGCTCTGCCAGACTGCAGTGACCATGGCTATATTGTGAGACCAGTTAAGTGCAGATGTCAAGTGCTGTACGTAAGATTTAGTATAGCATAACATGAGTGCAGGTGTCCAAGATGGTCCATTTCCGATTTGAGAGAGCTTCCCAGCTGGGATCCATTCAACATGAGCAGTAACTGGCTGACTGGACTGACAATGAACTTAGAAATCCTTTGTAGGCATTCTATGACGCATGCTGTTCTTTGCATTATTCAATAAATATCAAATCTGTAAGGCAAACCTCTGCAGATATTAGGATTGTGTTATTAATCGCAACATAAAGGTATCTAAATGTGTCAATCTTTAAACACACTATTATACATTATTTCACATCCCTAGCATTGAGTATGGAAAATCATTCAAAGGACAAGTGAAATGCCATATCGAGAGTAAGCTAGTGATTATCATTAGATCAAGCTGTTCATATTGACATAGGCATACACAAGCATTTTTGTACATAATGGCTCTGATTACAACTTGCCAATACAGTTCACTGGAAAGAATGATTATTAAAAAAAATCTCCTGCCATCGAAGCAAGAGCTCAGTTTCTGAAACCAATTGATATTTCTTGTAGGGCGTTGGTATAGTTTTAACTTTGAGAAAGTGTATCAACTGTCCTCTACCAGTAGATGACACTGTTTAAAAGGAAAACTTGCCAATTCTTACTTGATCTAGATTAATACGCCCCTACAAATATCGAATGAACTCTTTAATTCAATCCCACTTCTGACACCAGTGTAATGAAATCGGCAAGTAGCGCGTCTCGAACCCTCAACCTGGCCCGTAGCCCAGCACGCCATTGACTGTGCCACAAAAGCATGCTCGAGTGGCAGAGTCGATATCTGCGCTTATAAACACGGGGTCGCTACAAACATATGTCATGTTCATATGTCATGTTCTATAATCAATCTACAGGTGTGATAACTTTTCATGTGGCAGTAAAAACAAGTAAACAGTCTTCCTCAGTGAGTATTTATTCTGGAAAGTGTAGAAAGGATGACACAACAGTGCTTTATGATCAAACTATTTCATAAAAGTTAAAGTGATCATAACACCGTAAGTCCAGATTTCTTTTCATCTTTATTTTTCAAACCAAAATAAATTGGTAACATTCAACACAAGTGCATACACTGCTGGTAGGAGATCACCTCCAATTTAACTTTGGATGGTATAGCACCGTTCTTAGCTATTTAGCAGCTTATCAGAGATGCATGTAGTGACTATGTTTGTTAATATGAAAAATTCAGAAGAATGAAAAGATCTCCTCATTTGGCTCTCTAGCTAGCACAAGATCTACCTCTGTGTCCTCCAAGGCATTTGATCAAATTGACATTTATTTTATAGCATTTGCCGGTATATTTCATATTACAGCTGAATGTTAAGCTTTTACAAGAATACAGAAGCAGCATCTTTTTTTATTTTATTCACAGATATAAACCAGCACAGCAGTAACTTTAATGCACTGGCACCTTTTTTTGATCTCAACATCACAGTAGCTGGAAAGCTATAGGTGATGGGCGGACCGGTCATATCAATGCATTGGGACAGACTTAGTAAGGCAACGTTCGCGTGACAGGCTTCTCTTATGATTGGGTTTGTAGATTCAGCCAGGGCAGTATTGATTTTGACAGAGCTCTGTCAATATATTTATTCTGGGGCAGTGTGGGTTTAGCATTGCTCTCTGCTAGTGCATTGTATTGTCTCTTGCGTGTAGCTCAGGGTTTCTCAAACTCGGTCCTCAGGACCCCAAGGGGTGCACGTTTAGGTTTTTCGCCCGAACACTATACAGCTGATTCAAATAATCAACTAATCATCAAGCTTAGATCATTTGAATCAGCTGTGTAGTGTTTGGGCAAAAAACAAAATGTGCTCCGGAGGACCAAGTTTGGGAAACGCTGCTGTAGCTGAACTGTTGAGTGATCACCAACATTTATACAGAGATAAATAAAACTAGAGGCTCAATTATTTCTGGACTTACAGTGACTATAGAAGAAGAGTAAGTAAAATTGAAAAACCAATTAACGGAGGAAAGTAAAATTCAAGGCAGTGCTGAAGTACTGGTTGCTAAAAAAAAAAGTTACAAATATCAAAGCCAACAATAACATCTCCTAGACACTGCTCATTTTGTCCAGTCAACAAAACCCCTCTTTAGTGCAGTTTCAATCATATACATCTCCCTTTCCCTAAACAGTATCTCTTTATCCCTCTCCCATCTTCCCTCATTCAAGTCAGTTGTCCAGTCAGTGTTAGTCTTCTCTCTGTCTCATCTGGCTTACCACCCTCTATGTGCACCATCCCATTCCCCACACGACCACAAAGAAGAATGAAGAAAGGCCTGAACATCACAGGACTCAAAAGGTGAGAAGTTCTTTCTTTAGAGGATGGCAGGAAGTGATGGGGGTATTCACAGTTACAGTCCAACGGTCCAGCTACAATCACATCTGCTGTCATAATGAACACACCAGACCATGGCCATCTGTAAAGCCAGCCAGCCAACCCATCCTTTACCCCCGGTAGGTTTGGGCCACTCCGTCACACTTCAAGCAGCTCTATTATCAGACGGTCCCTGAAAACACACACGGGACTCGCATTAGTACAATACTGTTCTGATGAAATTACATTTTCCATTAATAAATGTTATATTATGTATTTTTTGAATAAGCACTGTTAAAAGATACAGAAGTTAGTCTCTGATTTCCTCGTAACAGCCAACTCACAAAAGACAATAGACATGATTTATTCACATATATTAGCACGCTCTCTTAATCTATAATTCAATGGCCCAGACTCCAACTCTTCTAAAAATAGCTTCTTAAAACACAGACCTTTGATTGTCTGAACAGGCCACTCTGTATGAATACCCACACTCTCTCCCCCGGTTCATTTCTTTATTCTTCACACAGTAACAACTACAAACACATAACTGACATTTTTTCTTTAACTTCAATTTTACAGTTTACAAAGCCATAAATAAATCCTATCCAATATCAGAGCAATATATAGCTACTGTAGAAATCAACAGTATAGTTGTTGACATTCTGTGATGACGAAGGAGCAATTATCTTTATCATTGAGGCTGGCAGGTAAACAACTGACCTAACACATAGAAATTCCATGAAGGTATGCATGTGCAGGGCAGAGACAACAATAATGCCACCCGCAAAACTAGAAAAGCAAAATGACGTTGAAAAGATGTCGGAAATACGTATGTCCAAGACGTTGAAGTTAGGTTCAATTTAGGTTCTGAATGAAAGGTGAAAATACTTATTTTCCGGACGGTGAAATCAGGTTCCTTTTCGGTTCTGAATGAAAGTTGAAAATATAAATTTTTTGGACGTTAAAAAGATGTAAAACAGGCTGTTGCATTGGCGTTATTAGTCCCGATTCCTGGGACTAATCATTTTGGCTATTTAAGCTCTGAATTATTTTTTATTTACCTAGGCAAGAACAAATTATTATTTACAATGACGGCCTACCCTGGCCAAACCTGGACGACGCTGGGCCAATTGTGCGCCGCCCTATGGGACTCCCAATTACAGCCGGATGTGATGCAGCCTGTATACCCAACTTCATCAGGAGTTATCCTGAGCATATTTGCAATGTGTTTACACAGCGGGAAATGCAGAAGTATTTTATTTTTCGCTATGATCAGCTCGTCAAATTTACGGATACAGACTTGAAACCACTGATCATGACACGTGGTGAAACTCCTGGACAGCAGCTGTGAGTAGCCAGATTATCCATTCTATATTGTCCATTTTACTTCGACCTGTCCTGTTTTAGGATACAGTTGAAGTCGTAAGTTTACATACACCTTAGCCAAATACATTTAAACTCAGTTTTCACAATTCCTGACATTTAATCCTAGTAAAACTTCCCTGTTTTAGGTCAGTTAGGATCAGCACTTTATTTTAAGAATGTGAAATGTCAAAATAATAGTAGAGAGAATGATTTATTTCAGCTTTTATTTCTTTCATCACATTCCCAGTGGGTCAGAAGTTTAGATACACTCAATTAGTATTTGGTAGCCTTGCCTTTAAATTGTTTAACTTGGGTCAAATGTTTCGGGTAGCCTTATACAAGCTTCCCATAAATTGGTTGAATTTTTGCCCATTCCTCCTGACAGAGCTGGTGTAACTGAGTCAGGTTTGTAGGCCTCCTTGCTCGCACACATTTTTTCAGTTCTGCCCACAAATTTTCTATAGGATTGAGGTCAGGGCTTTGTGATGGCCACTCCAATACCTTGACTTTGTTGTCCTTAAGCCATTTTGCCACAACTTTGGAAGTATGCTTGGGGTCATTGTCCATTTGGAAGACCCATTTGCGACCAAGCTTTAACTTCCTGACTGATGTCTTGAGATGTTGCTTCAACATATCCACATAATTTTCCTTACTCATGTAGCCATATATTTTGTGAAGTGCGCCAGTCCCTCCTGCAGCAAAGCACCCCCACAACATGATGCTGCCTCACAGCTTCACAGTTGGGATGGTGTTCTTCGGCTTGCAAACCTCCCTTTTTTCCCCTCCAAACATAACTATGGTCATTATGGCCAAACAGTTCTATTTTTGTTTCATCAGACCAGAGGACATTTCTCCAAAAAGTACGATCTTTGTCCCTATGTGCAGTTGCAAACCGTAGTCTGGCTTTTATATGGCGGTTTTGGAGCAGTGGCATCTTCCTTGCTGTATTTATGGGATTGATTTGCACTTTTCGCACCAAAGTACGTTCATCTCTAGGAGACAGAACGTGTCTCCTTCCTGAGCGGTATGACGGCTGCGTGGTCCCATGGTGTTTGTACTTGCGTACTAATGTTTGTACAGATGAACGTGGTACCTTCAGGCATTTGGAAATTGCTCCCAGGGATGAACCAGACTTGTGGTCTACAATAATTTTTCTGAGGTCTTGGCTGATTCCTTTTGATTTTCCCATGATGTCAAGCAAAGAGGCACTGAGTTTGAAGGTAGGCATTGAAATACATCCACAGGTACACCTCCAATTGACTCAAATTATGTCAATTAGCCTATCAGAAGCTTCTAAAGCCATGACATCATTTTCTGGAATTTTCCAGGCTGTTTAAAGGCACAGTCAATTTAGTGTATGTAAACTTCTGACCCACTGGAATTGTGATACAGGTTTCTCTGAACAAATAGCCTAATCTAAATGGCACCCAATCAAATACAAAATGTGCTGACATGTTAAGAAACAATATACAGTTGAAGTCTGAAGTTTACATACACTTATGTTGGAGTCATTAAAACTCGTTTTTCAACCACTCCACAAATTCCTTGTGATACAAACTATGGTTTTGGCAAGTCGGTTAGGACATCTACTTTGTGCATGACACAAGTGAAATAATCTGTCTGTCAACTATTGCTGGAAAAATTACTTGTGTCATGCACAAAGTAGATGTCCTAACCGACTTGCCAAAACCATAGTTTGTTAACAAAAAATTTGTAGAGTGGTTGAAAAACTGGTTTTAATGACTCCAACATAAGTGTATGTAAACTTCAGACTTCAACTGTATATTGTTTCTTAACATGTCAGCACATTTTGTATTTGATTGGGTGCCATTTAGATTAGGCTATTTGTTCGGAGAAACCTACATGATGTAAAAAGTGTCTGTCTCATTACATTGTCATACATTTTATCTCCAGCCTGTAGGCTACAGAAAGGGCCACCGTATACTATGTCTGCTACATAATTTATGTTAGATCATTTTTGGGGCGGAGCGTTGGTGGAGAGCAGCAGCGATGCGTCTCTCCAACAGCACTCTGGAGAGGCATGCTGGGAAAGGACAAAGGAAATATTTTGCACCCCTGCATTTTGACAAAGTGGGCACTGATTATCACAGGGAGGCATCAGCGCTCACCTAAAAAGCCCATATGCCACTGGTTGAGAGAAATAGTTATTGTTTTTGTGCAGAAATAATTGAGGTTTCGCCTCCCAGTGGTCCAGCGGTCTAAGGCACTGCATTGCAGCGCTAGAGGCGTCACTACAGACCCCGGTTCAATCCCATGGTGTGTCACAGCCGGCCGCGACCGGGAGACCCATGAGGCGGCGCACATTGGCCGTCTGGGTTAGGGGAGGATTTGGCCAGCCCAGGATATCCTTGTCCCATTGCGCTCTAGCGACTCCTTGTGGCGGGCCGGGCGCAAGCACACTGACTTTGGTTGCCAGTTGTACAGCGTTTCCTCCGACACATTGGTGCGGCTGGCTTCTGGGTTAAGTGAGCATTGTGTCAAGAAGCAGTGTGGCTTGGCGGGATCATGTTTCAGAGGACGCATTGCTCTCGACCTTCGCCTCTCCCGAGTCCGTAGGGGAGTTGCAGCGATGGGACAAGACTGTAACTATGAATTTTAAATCATGACAAAGGGGTACATGTTTTTTGAAATATATATTTTTTAAACATCAAAATAATTATGTGAGGTTTTATGTGTTGTTGGAGGTGCGTCTTGGACAGTTTAGCTCAAATGCCGCCCTCTTCAATCTGCCTCAATAGGCGGTGGCCTAATCCTGCCTAATGAGCGGGCTGCCCTTGGGTAGATGAGGTGATCACAGATTCAGTACTTTTCATTAGACAACGGTAACTGATAGAACTCACCTGGGCTCTGTCTGCTGCTGACCAAAGGCCTGGCTGGTAACTGGCTGCTGGTGGTTATCCTCCCTCTCTGCCCAGTGACCATGTTGTCCTTCGGCATTCCCTGTCTCCACAGCTCTTTCTCTCTCCCCAGTCTCCTCTGGCCCTGCTGGACTCAACAGCGGCCTCTGTGTGTCTGCACCCCACCAGAATCCCCGCTGCCCTGAGCTCAGCCCCACAGGTCCTCCATCAAGCTGCTTGTTCACCTCCTGCTCCACCAGTTTCCTATGAACCTCCTGAGGGTTGATCAGTGCCCCTGCGTTGTGGTCTCTGTGGCCCTTTCCTTCCTCCCCCTCTGCTGGTAGGCACTGGTAGCCCTCCAGCCATTTCAGCTGGCTGTTCTTGTGGATATAGCGGCTGTCACTGAACCAGCGGACCACCTCTGGCTTGGGCAGACCCGTCATGATACTCAGCTCCTCGGACTCCTGGCTGCTGGGCCAGCGTGTGCTGGTGAATGCCTGTCTCAGAAGGTGCACCTGTCTGGGTGTTTTCTTGCCCCAGGGGGCAGAGAAGGACGGGTGTGACAGGTCTGAGATGTGTGTCTCAGACTTGAGCTCTGGAGGGAAGGCCTCTGAACCAGGTTTTGAAGCTGGATCGCTCACCATGGACCTCTGCAGGTTGATCTTGATGGGGTCAACTTTTAGTTCAGGGCAGGTCCTGTCATCCCCAAAATGGTCTTCCTCCTTGATAAGCTGCCGCAGGACTGACATAGCTTTCATAGGAACCTCCTTCGTGCATTTGCCATCCTCTACAATAGATATGCCGCTGCCGCTGCTTTTGGTAATGACACTGGTGCTGGTGTTTTCGTTTTGGGCTTTGCTGGCATGGTTCAGGTTGTTGACATTATCATTATTGCTAGTACTGGAGTAGCCACTACTAATACTGCCGTTGTTGGACTTGTGGATATTGTTGTCGTTACGGTCATCATCACCCATTGTTGATGGGTAATGATCCTGATTAGCTGTGTTGCCGTTGCTATGGATGTTATAGGTGATAGCGCTAGATTTGCTGGTGTTACTCATGACCACTTTACTTTTGTTGCTGCTGCTGAAGCCATCCAAGACAGATGGTATGCTATAATGTCTGCTGCTTTGACTGTTTGGTTTGTCATGGCTATCAGTGAGACAATCATCATTATTGCCAATGTTGGAGGTGCAACTGATGATGCTGATTGGTTTCCTAGTGCCATGGTCCCCGGCGTCATTACTAATGGAGGAGTAACTACTGATGCTGCTGCTGCTACTGCAACTACTACTGCTACTGCTGCTTCTGCTGATGGTGCTAATGACACAACCGTTGTTTCCCGCCAAACCCAACCTTTGCGCAACACTCTTGTCAGACTCCAGGCTGGGCACAGTAGTGGGGATAGTGTTCCTGGCTACTACCTGCGTTGTTCCGCTGACTACTGTCTGATATTTCGGGGGGATCATGGTTGGGGCGACATAAGAGACCCTAGTGGTGACCGGGTGACCAGAGGCTGAAATGCTAGCCGAAGTGGCTATGACTCCAGCATGCCTGCTCACTACACTGCCATGGGATACCCTGGCAGCCTGGTGGCTGGGGCCCACTGGAGCAGGCTGGGCATGGACAGTGTGTTGGTTTACAACATGATTGTTGTGCCGTTGCTTAGGGGGCTGTTTTGGGGGTGCTGTTCCTTGGAAGACTGTGCTGAACATCTTCCTCCTGGCCTCCTCTATCTCCTCGGGGGACCAGCTGATCCCCTGTTTGAGTCTATGGGCGGTAAACCAGAGTTTGATCAGCTCCTCTGGCCAATCAGAGACCACGGTCAGGTAGCAAAGCTCGGCTTTGGTCGGGTAGGGGAACTTACCAAAGGAAGTCTTGAGAAAACTGCTGGTGTCCATGGCAGCATCATAGGTGGGGATGCTGCTCAGGGGAATCATCACCTTTGGGAGGTTTTTGCTGGAATCGGAGGAAGAGGAGGAGAATGAGAAGGTGGGAGGGCTGTGCTGGTGATAGGCTTGATTGGGCACCGTTGTCGTTATCACATGAGTGGGAGGTTTCCTCAACATAGCAGCGCCACTGGTCCTACTGAGAGAACCATTCTGTAGTTTAGGCACATTCGTCAACATGGTGGGGTCTGTCTGCTTCATCTCCTTCCCAGTGTCTATCCTCCGCACCTCTACTGTGTGGGAGACTACAATCTTCTTGTGCTGTCCCTTGGCCTTCATCATCCTCACTATAGGTGTTTTAGTGAAGGAGATTGCAGGATCGTTAGAGTCCTCCCCATTTGTTGTGAACAGGCTCTGCTCCACGATAGTCGCCCCATCGCTCTTCCTGACATGCAGGGACACGGTAACAGAGCCCCCTGACACACCAGGGTGGGCTTTAGAGTTGTGCAGGGCTAGGGCCTCAAACCTGACCACTGACACACCACAGTTCAGGCAGGAGAAGCTGGGTTGGGCCCTGAAGTCTATGTGGCAGCTGTGCAGGTGGTCCAAAAAGTAATTCAGATCTCTGGACTCAAAGCGGCAGGGTGGGCAGCTGTATGTGCCCCCTTTCTGCCATCTGTCACCCCCTTCAGGTCTGGAGGAATCATGGAAGAAATGGCGTCCGTTTTCTCCAGATATGCTGAGGATGCTGTCCTCTGGGATTGTGGGTAGGAGCTCAGGGAGGCAGCCAAGTATGATCTCCTCGCGCATGTGTTTGCTTTTGGATGGGATCATGCATGGCACTGTTGACTTCCTCTTGCTGGCCATTGTTTTGTAGTGGTGTGTAGATGATGGGTGACTGACTGGTTGTCCCGTAAGGTAACGGAGGGCGAGTGGTTTGTGGAGAGGACTGATGGAGTTTAAGTGTCATGGGCCAGCCGCGATGACATTACAGTGTTGCTTCATGTTTGTCCTCAGCTTCTGGGACTCCTCTCACACGACAGCAGGCTGTTTTGGCAGGTCACAGGAAACCTATGGGAGAGAAAACAGAAAAAGATGTGATAAGTTAAATAATTCCTAATAAGAATGCATCCACACACATTCAGGGAAACTCCCAGTCATTTTTACATTGTCATGTGCCTCACTCTTCTGCCAACCTTGGATAAGAGCCACTGTCCACATTTTACAGGCAATAATGTTCCAACCCTTTACATTGTGGTGTAAACAACTTTTGGGAGCTATCTGGTGACATCAGTGCTACCCGATGTTCTCTCAACAATGATTTTGATGACACATGCAACATTACGTTATGTTAAGCAATCAAATCGACAGACTGCATCAAAGGGCCTCCAACTATTTGTCACCCTTTATTTAGGATGACGTACGCTATTCGTTTTGGTAAACACACACATCCATGAATACACACACGCACACACACACACATCCACTCTCTGTAAATATACCCCCTTTGTACTCTAACACACTCACACATGGAGGTTCCTCAAAATTGCTTCAAATTTCACATATGCATGCACGCACACACTCGCACACACCAGTGTTCATTTAGCTACAAAAATATATATATAATTTGGAAAATAATTTCCGGGATGGTAAAACTGTTTCCAGTGTAAACCAGATATAAAGCATGCAGAAAAGATAATGGAACTATATATTTTGAAATAAGATCATCTTTGAGAACTAACAATCATCAAAACTAAAACTAGACAGAGAATCTAAAACTGTTATAATGTTTGAGTCACTCAGATAGCATAAGAACACGGCATTAGCCATATCAAAATGTGTAGAATTGCGGGAAACTAGCTTTAAAATATCATTATTTTTCTCTCAACCCCATGACAAAATGTGTAGAATTGCAGGAAACTAGCTTAAAACAGATATTTTTTTCTCTCAACCTCATGACAAAATGTGTAGAATTCCATGACACTAGGCAAAATGTGTAGGATTGAAGGAAATTAGCTTTAGGACAGCAAAATGATGTCTCTGCGGCCAAGAGGACGGTTTAAGACTGCACCATTAGCCATGCCCACTCCCCCCAACGCTAACTTTGACGCCGCTGCTGAAAAGAATCCTAGGAGAAACACTGCACACACCACTTAACTCAGTTTGAAGCCTTTTCAGGACAAAGGTCAACTCTGGTCAGTGTTTTCTGCTTATTCTGTTTTTACAGTTATGTAGCTAAATATATAGATAACAACATTCTTAGTACAACAACATAGAATATGAAGCGAGGACACAAATCTGCTTCAATTCCTCACTGCCCTCTCATTAAACACAACCCTCCCCACACATATTCTCTCTCTCCCTCCGCCTCTCTTGCTGTGAATTTGTTGATGTGTGACGGGGTGTTGAAAACTGCTCTTGATCTTATCTAGTTCTCACAGAGATGTCATGATGCTTCGGCAGATAGCTGAGATATGTCTCTCTTTGGCAGACGTTCATCATCATCTTCATCATCAGTCCATATCTCAGTGTCCTTCTCAGTACTTAATAAAACTATTTATTACAAGGTGTGTCAATATAGCACGCAGAATGAGCACACTATTACATTCTTGAAATATCTATAGCCAAATTCTTAAGAGTCAGGTCATTATTCTCTTGAACATGGCCATACTCCTGAAGAACCTGTATGTCTTCAGCCAGTCAAACCGAGTGAAGACATGCGTATGCATTCACCATGGCCTGCTGGTTGGTAAATAAAAGATTAACCTGTTCCGGAATTAAAAATCCCAAATGACTACCCACAGTACATGCTGATCCCGGACGGGCCGTGATGTCCTTTTTGTAACTGCCTTTTTTATTTCTAATGACGGCTCCCTTCCGACTAAAAACAAAACACCAAAAAAAACTAGGTCACCAGCATCTTATGTAGTAATCCCGGTTCGCTGCATCCAGACGTGGGCATTTGCTGTATGTTTAGCTGGCGGGGAGGTCATGATACTTTCTGACGGCACACAGTTAACCCCTGATGAGGACAGTGGGTTTAGTGAGTGCATTCCATTGAGACGTTGGCTACAGCTCTCATGCCAGAGAGTCTGGTCTTCTCATGCTCAACGAATAAAATGCGAAGGTATGGTTTTAGTACTGTGTGGACAGGGGAAAGGCAGCGGACTTACTAGTTAGTTCCCAGTTACAGTACATTCCGAAAGTGTTCAGACCCCTTGACTTTTTCCACATTTTGTTACGTTACAGCCTTATTAAAAAAATTGATTAAATTAAATGTTTTCCCTCATCAATCTACACACAATACCACATAATGACGAAGTGAAATCAGGTTTTAGATTTTTTTGCACATTTATTAATAAATCTTCTTATGGCTGCAATCCCATTAATGGGATGATATGACAACAGCCAGTGAAAGTGCAGAGCGCCAAATTCAAACAACAGAAATCTCATAATTAAAATTCCTCAAACATACATGTATCTTATACCATTTTAAAGGTAATCTTGTTGTTAATCCCAGCAAAGTGTCCGATTTCAAATAGGCTTTTCAGCGAAAGCACCACAAATGATTATGTTAGGTCACCACCAACTCACAGAACAATTCAGCCATTTTTCCAGCCAAAGAGAGGAGTCACAAAAAGCACAAATAGAGATAAAATTAATCACTAACCTTTGATTATCTTCATCAGATGACACTCATAGGACTTCATGTTACACAATACATATATGTCTTGTTCGATTAAGTTCATATTTATATCCAAAAACCTCAGTTTACATTGGCGCCATGTTCAGAAATGCCTCCAAAATATCCGGAGAAATTGCAGAGAGCCACGTCAAATAACAGAAATACTCATCATAAACTTTGATGAAAGATACATGTTTTACATAGAATTAAAGATACACTTGTTCTTAATGCAACCGCTGTGTCAGATTTCAAAAAGCTTTACGGCAAAACACAATATTCAATAATCTGAAAACAGCGTTCAGCCACAAAAGCAAGCCATACAGTTACCCGCCAAATTGTGCAGTCAACAAAACTCATAAAAAGCATTATAAATCTCCACTTACCTTTGCTGATCTTCGTCAGAATGCACTCCCAGGACTCCCACTTCCACAATAAATGTTTGTTTGGTAATGTCCATAATGTATGTCCAAATAGCTATTTTCGTTAGCTTGTTTGGTAAACAAATCCAACGTCAGGAAGCGCGTTCACTAAAAGCTGACGAAATGTCCAAAAGTTCCGTAACAGTCCGTAGAAACATGTCAAACGATGTATTGAATCAATCTTTAGAATGTTTTTAACATAAATCTTGAATAACGTTCCAACCAGAGAATTACATTGACTTCAGATGAGCGATGGAACAGAGCTCCCTCTCATGTGAACGCGCATGGTGAAAGCATAGTCAGGTCATGGCAGACCTGACTAATTCCCCTCTCATTCGGCCCCCCTTCACAGTAGAGGCATCAGACAAGGTTCTACAGACTGTTGACATCTAGTGAAAGCCGTAGGAAGTGCAAACTCATCCATATCTCGCTGTGATTTCAATAGGATCTTGGTTGAAAATCGACCAGCCTCAGAATTCCCACTTCCCGTTTGGATTTTGTCTCAGGTTTTTGCCTGCCATATGAGTTCTGTTATACTCACAGACATAATTCAAACAGTTTTAGAAACTTCAGAGTGTTTTCTATCCAATACTAATAATAATATGCATATATTAGCTACTATGACTGAGGAGCAGGCCGTGTACTCTGGGCACCTTTCATCCAAGCTACTCAATACTGCCCCTGCAGCCATAAGAAGTTAAAAAATAAAAAACAGAAATATCTTATACCTCAAAATTGAGCTCAGGTGCATCCTGTTCCCATTGGTCATCCTTGAGATGTTTCTTCAACTTGATTTGAGTCTACCTGTGGTAAATTCAATTGATTGGACATGATTTGGAAAGGCACACACCTGTCTATATAAGGTCCCACAGTTGACAGTGCATGTCAGAGCAGAAACCAAGCCATGAGGTCAAAGGAATTGTCCGTAGAGCTCTGAGACAGGATTGTGTCGAAGCACAGATTTGGGGAAGGGTACCAAAACATTTCTTCAGCATTGAAGGTCCCCAAGAACAAGTTGAGTAAAAGCAGTAAAAGGCCAATGACAGCCCGCTTGGAGTTTGCCAAAAGGCACCTAAAGGACTCTCAGACCATGAGAAACAAGATTCTCTGGTCTGATGAAATCAAGATTTAACTCTTTGGCCTGAATGCAAAGCGTCACATCTGGAGGAAATCTGGCACCATCCCTACGGTGATGCATGGTGGTGGCAGCATCATGCCGTGGGGATGTTTTTCAGAGACAGGGACTGGGAGACTAGTCAGGAGTGAAGGAAAGATGACTACAGAGATACCCTTGATGAAAACCTGCTCAGGACCTCAGACTGGGGAGAAGGTCCAGCTTCCAACAGGACGACCCTAAGCACACAGCAAAGACAATGCAGGAGTGGCTTCGGGACAAGTCTTTGAGTGGCCCAGCCAGAGCACGATTGAACATCTCTGGGGAGACCTGAAAATAGCTGTGCAGCGACGCTCTGCATCCAACCTGACAGCGCTTGAGAGGATCTGCAGAGAAGAATGGGGGAAAACTCCTTAAATACAGGTGTGTCAAGCTTGTAGTGTCATACCCAAGAAGACTTGAGGCTGTTATCGCTGTCAAAGGTGCTTCAACAAAGTACTGAGGAAAGGGTCTAAATGCTTATGTAAATGTGATATTACATTTATTTATTTTTTGCAAAAATGTCTAAATCTGTTTTTGCTTTGTCATTATTGGTTACTGTGTGAAGACTGATGATAAGATGTTTTTTTAATCAGTTTTAGAATAGGGCTGTAACGTAACAAAATGCGGAAAAAGCCAAGGGGTCTGAAAACTTTCCAAATGCACTGCATGCAGTTAATTGTAATGTAGAACTATAATCATTACTGCCTCATCCTAACTGATAGTTTTTCACAAATGTGGCTCAAATTTTGTTTCCTGGTCTCAGAGCTCCTCAATCACCGTACACGTGTTGAAATACTAATGCATCAAGGAGGTTACAAAAAATGTGGCCTACAAAATGTGCATGTAAAATGCTTTTATCTGTCTTCATCACAATGATACAAAGGCCATGCCATTTAAAAAATACCATGTGATAGAAAATGTCATCTGAGCACTAATAGGTTGAAGTTATTTGTGTCCCGAGTACTGCGCTGAGATATAGCACAGTACCGTTGCCCTGGTACCTCTCCCCCTAAAACATCCAATTCCATGCATGACAAACCCAAGACAGGCACAAAGTTGAGCAAGGGTACATGAAGAACCAGGTCACCATTCAAAAGAATGGGGTGCATTATCTCACGAGCGAGATGTGCGATCAGACAAGACTAGGGCTTCTCAGACAGGGAGCCATTGAATGGTGCACTCTGAAAAGAGGGGCCTCGTGTTTCAGCGCTAAAGTAGACGACTCAGACGGGAACTGTCTCCCGGTGTGTCGTATGTCCCGATACTGGCACTGGCTCTATGGCTGAGATGAAAAGAGTTTAATCTCCATAGACCTGGAGAGTACTGATCTGAACTGAGGCAAAGTAACAGAGCTTTCAGACAAGCTCTCAGAACACCCCCGCTCACTCTTCATAAGCAAAGTCCTCATGTTACCTTGTGTGCTCAACTCAGTCGGAATGATTTCATTTCAAGTAACTATTTAATATTTGGTTTATAGGAATAAAACACTTATAAAAAAAGGTGGTTTCATAGCTGAAGGGGTATAAAGTGGTACACCTTCAATAAAATAGGCCACAGGCACGCATAAATTGTAGGGTCGCCAACAGTTGATATTTGCAAACCGAGATTGGCGTTTGCAATGCCATGTTGCTGGTCACATGACTGAGGAGTAAGAGGACAGAGAAGAAGGAATGACATAGGGAGAGCAGACCCAGACAGACAGCTGGAGTAAGAGGAGGACATGAGTGAAGATGACAGAGAAAGCAATGAAGTACACATCCACATCGTTTTACACCAAAGCTTTCAGAAATATTTATCTTTTAACTCAACTGCCAGTAAACAGTCGGTGATGCTGCAGTCACACAAGGGCTGAGGAGATCTTGGCTGTTTTATGACATTTGTTTTCAATATATTAGTGTGTCAGTGATCCACAGCTGTCTTGAAAGCCTGCTTAGCTGGTATTGAGTTGAAGATCAACAGAAATAGAAACAGCTCCTGGCATAAGTGGGTGTGGGACAGACAGAACAACTCCTGACAGACATCTAAACGATAGGAACAATCTGTTTCTGAGTACATCTACCGCCAAATGTCCATTAAATAGATTCAAGTCATGTGAGTGGATCAGCTGGAAACCCAAATATAAGAGAATATAAGATAGCAATTACTTCCCTGAACAGGGAAGACGTTGAGAACAATGCCACCTCATTTATAAGAGAAACGTGATCCAGCGCTGGGAGCCTTATTCAGAGGACTGACCGTCGACTTGTCATTGTTCCATTTCCTGCATGTCTGGATGTCTCCTGTGTCTATTATGCTTTCTGTGTCTGTTATTGACTGAATGGCTGGAATTTAGTGGGCACATAATAATTTAAGTGTATAGCTATGTAATGGATTAGTGATTGCATTCATAAAATCCACATTTACTGTAATGAAAAACACACCTGTATCCAAGGATGTGAGTGGTTAACCTAGTGTTAATACAGTGGGATCTGTCTTCATTATGTTCCCAATTGTATGCCCGTAAATTCTGTATCTGAGTGTGTCTTCAGGGTGTGTGTGTGTTATGTATTTCTACGTGTACCAGTATATGTGTGTGTGTGTGTGTGTGAACGTATGAATGTCTGCTGAGACGCAGGTGTTGTCAGACGTCAACCCCCCCCACACACACTACATCCGTGACTGCAGCCGGTCCGCTGAGAGACCAGTCGGCGATGCCACTCATGTGTTAACATTGTCATGGCAACCCCTCTCTTCTCCTTGCCCACCACACCCCACACAGAGGAGTCAATCGTCTACACCCACCACGCATCCAGACAGACGTACACACACACACACACACACACACACACACACACACACACACACACACACACACACACACACACACACACACACACACACACACACACACACACACACACACACACACACACACAAAACAACCTTATATGGCAGGCAAAGGACAATGTTAATCCTCCTGCAGTGCCATCTCTGAAAATGCCAGCCTTGGCTTAGCTGTTCCGGACTATTGGGGTGGGGTCAGTTGTAAAGACACCTTCCCACAATGACAATACCAAAATACCTGCTCAATTACACAGTCCACCCTACTGATTAAGTGTTTGTGGCACCATCTAATAAAAACAAATGAGGTCTACATACATTGCAACGGGTTAGGGCTAATGCCAAAGCATCTCTTGTTCTGTTCAAATACATTTTCATGTCCTCCATCGCAATCTTATATTTTTCACCAGAGCCTTCCTCAATGGCCTGGCTGAATGACGGACTAAATTTGTGTGAAGAAATCCTGAGTCACGGGAGCCTATTTCTGCGTTTTTGATGAATAACTCCTTCAGTTCTGTATCTGGGACTCCAGGCCATTGATTTGGCAACTTAAAAAGAAAAAGGAAGAAAAATGGCGGCGTATTGCGCATTGTACTGTCCAACCTAAAATGGCTGACATCACAGCCTCTTGTAACTGCCAGAGTTTGGC
The DNA here is from genome assembly GCF_045679555.1 of Salvelinus alpinus. NCBI lineage: Eukaryota > Metazoa > Chordata > Actinopteri > Salmoniformes > Salmonidae > Salvelinus > Salvelinus alpinus. Next base: position 15,174,348 of record NC_092097.1, on the reverse strand, counting down.
AAATGCCAGCTCCTGCTGACCAAACCTTTCTTGCACGAGACAGAGAAAGTGGCAGGGGCTCTCTCCTCTCTAGCCCCTAGTTTTTGTGCAGAGAAGTTTATTTTGGTTGGAACTGAGCAAACATGCTGTCTCAAGGAATCTTTCGATCGCATTGTACCTCGATACTCTTAAGAAAAAAGCGATACCATACGATGAAAAGGAGAGTATAAGAGTGAACCCATACAGAGTGGTGTAGACTTTCAGACTAACAAAACAAAGCTCTCTAAGTAGTATGCTTATGGGACTGTTTTTGTGAGGAGGGGGAAGTATGCTGTTATCATGAATATGGTTGTTTGTACAGAACTGCTGGGAAATAGATCTGGTTGGCATTAGATAGCTGATTTTCCTCTCTGAACTTGAGGAATGTTATACACTCGATGTCAGCTAAAACTGCAAATCATGACCATATGACCTGCTTGAGTGTGCTCTGGCAATGGCTACACAGCACAGTGAAACCTAGGGCACAGAAATGAAAATATTGTTTGACTGGTGTCGATAGACATCAGAACATATAATCTGCAAAGCGGTATATTTGTACAGTAACTAAGGAGTGTCATCCGAGGACGTTTCTTTTTTAGAGTGGAGTGGGCACTCTCGGTCCATTACGCTGTGTCTGTGTATACAAACACTCTCTGTTATGGCCATAGCCAAAACTGTGAGCCGTCCCTAATTGCAGGGAATAAGGATAAAAGGCAATATGCCTGGCCTCATTAGAACAGTTCCGAGAAGGAGAGATGGAAGAACGTTCCCAGGGATCCACAATGGGAATTGACATTCCCCCAGTGTAACCTCCTAGAAGAGTGCAACCCTCTACACATACACACTCACTGGACCAGGCTGAATCTAGCCAGGCTGTGGGAGCTAGCGTGTCTAGCTTTGTATTAGTCAGTAATGAGAGACGTCTGCCAAGCATTGGAGCAAGGGAATAATCCTATTTTACGTATGTCATGCATCTACGAATTTTGAGGGGGCGCTAATGGTAAAATTAGGTGTCTGCATATTTATTCTAATTGAATAACCTTACATTATATTTCATATACCCTGGTAGCATGACATGCTTCTTCAGTTCCAATTGGTATGATGCCTCTGACTCATTGCATGTGCATGAATCACTCACACATTTCCCTGATTACAGGGTTGAATATTTAACCGATAGTTACCGGATGAATATTTTCTGCCGCTCATTCAAGAGGTAGGATACCATCTTATGGTCCTATATGATGTGTATGAACATCAGACACACATAGAGCAGTGGATAAGGTAATATTAGTCAGCATTGGGATCCATGCTGAATACCTGCTGTGTCACAGGCATGTTGGACAGCTAACAGAAAACGCATTGATTATACTGGGTCACTTCATTGGCTAGACACCTAAAGAAATGTGGGTGTCCTGTCTGTTTTAGAGATGGGAGTCATGAGGAAGACCGTACAGCGTGCAATATTCTGACAGGTTGACACACATGAAAAAAGGCAGATCAAAAGATGACAGCTCCCAAAATGCAGTTGATTGCTGAGCTATAAGCATCAGCAAGTCAGTATCGAGGACTGGGGGAAATGAAATGAAAACAATTGTGCAATACATATAACCAATAATGTGTTCAAAGAAACATTACTTAAGAGTTGAAATGAACGATTCATGTCGCCATAAAATTCATAGATTAAAAAGGAATAAATTTTTTGCAGAAAATCCAGCTGGACGTCTGGGTCGTCCAAGTTAGGCTACCAGTCATCAAATCCAATAAGATTATGTATTCGTTACATAAAAAGTCCTTAAAACTTAAATACGGGAATAGTCAACACTGACTCACTCAAAAAAGAAGAGGGAAATATTCAGCGTTGTGCAATAAATTCATCAGAAACGTCACATTGTAACGTGCGAGAGAGGGCAAGTAAACGTTGTAGGCTACATTCTTGAAACTAACAAACTGGCAAGTTAACTCGTTCACTCCAGTAGCCTGTTGGGAAACATTGGCTCTCTTCTTACTTGCGACAATCTTCAGCTCATTCTGTAGAATTAAACATATTCCCCAAAATCCTAACTCGACACCCCCCACCTACTGTCGCCATTTTATATATTTGCGACTTCATATAAACTGCCTAGACTAGACTACAGCGCCAGATAAAATTATATAGCCAAAATTGGAGTAAACAATCTGGAATTATAACTCTAATAATACGAGCTATTCTATTGTACAAGGAAAAGTGGCATTACCTTGATAGTTGGTCCGGAGTAAAATGGAATCCTACATTAATATAGAAATGAATTATATTATATTAGCTCCATTCGTTGCGCTTTGAGAGGAGGGGGTGGGTCCTCGCCTCAGATGAACCCGATGAACTGGCGTGAACCCGTCAGTCAGTGAACACAGCAAGGTAGGCTACATTACCTCTCCTCGCACACTGTATGGACAGAAAACAACTATGGTCGGCGGCTGGACGACGCAGACAAAAATTATACGTAGTGTAGCCTATTTCCTATGAACACGTGATTCAAAGCGTCACCCAAAATCCTAAACCCTTTCATCTAAATGTTGGAGAGGGGCGGGGGTCGGACGGTGAATGTATACGCGAGAGATGCGCTCTGAACAAAGCAAAAGTATTGGAGACGAACAACGATCGGTCAGTTTTGAACAGTAGTCTACTGAAAATGTAAGAGTGTATTTGAGCATTTGCCAAATGTGTAGCTTAATCATTTTGACATCATTTCCAATCAGAAAAGGTCTTACCTGCCACGTAAGCCTAATAAAAACAGTCATAGCCTAATGAATATACATAATAATTAGGTCACACCGTTTTGTCAATTTAACCCGTGTTAAGGTGTCTGTCTAACCATATAGGTACTTTGGAGAGTGGTTCATACAAGGGAAAAGTATTGAATAATTATTATACCTCAATGAATGAGACATTAGGCCTGAATATCAACAAGGCCAATTCAGCCTAATGAAAAGCGCGCGTAAACAGCTAATTTCACAAATGTGTCGCGGCTATGCGCCATATCCTATTTCTATTTGCATTTCCCAGTTATACCGACTCCAGCTTCACAGAGCGACAATAAACTAACTTCACTGGTCCGTTAAATAAGGTACCTATATAAAAAGGACTAGGCTCTTATAGTCTTTGGTTATACTAGTGCGTAAAAAAGAAGGCACATTATGTGGCAATATGGGGACATTGCGTCCATCATTTGCATTTCGAGGTTATTGCCAAAAACACTGTTTCACATTTTGAATTCAATTCAGGAATACATAGACCTTGTCAATCACTTTAAAACATAAATGCTGGGTGTTATTTTAAATATTAAGAATCAATGTCATGATAAGTAAGCCAATTAGACTTGTTCTTGTAGTTTTATCATCATATAGTGTAGCCTGGCCATGTCTATACCTAAAGGCCTATCATGAACCTTCATCGTGTCTGTCCAAATGTAGGCCTACATTGTCACTCATAGGCCACTTGTGTGTAAAAAAAAAAGAAGAAGGCTCCAGTATGTGGCATTGAGAGGCATATGAGGCACATTGCGTCCATCATTTGAATTTCCAGGGTATTTATTATTTTCACTGTCAACAACACTAGTTTCATCTTTTGAATGTTCAGGCATAACCTATACTAATCTCGGTTAACCTATTTGTTCCCACATTTTCCCCAGACATGCCACTGCAAATCTTATGCTATTTGTAACCCTAACATGTATTTTCTTATATATATACATATATATATATTGAAAAGTATGTTTTATTCTCGATGGGAACATAAAAAAAGAAGGCAAGTAGCCTAGTGGTCAGAGCGTTGGACTAGTAACCGAAAGGTTGCAAGATCGAATCCCTGAGCTGACAAGGTAAAAATCTGTTGTTCTGTCCCTGAACAAGGCAGTTAACCCACTGTTCCTAGGCCGTCATTGAAAATAAGAATATGTTCTTAACTGACTTTCCTAGTTAAATAAAGCCCAAATTAAGTGCTCTGCCTATAATACCATTTACAGACTTGTTTTCCTATTCCTCAGCCCCAATATCTATATACCTCAGCCCACTTACCCACACACCTAAACCCAATTAATTACCTACACACCCCAGCCCTGTTACCCCCATGCCCTAACACCCACATTCCAATACCCTAATATTGATACAATCAAGTAGCCTACCGATACACCCATCGCCTAGCCCTAAATGTAGCGTGTCCACCCGGTGAAAACTTTAGTGATGACATTTCCATATGTTATAAAATACATTTTACCAAGACAAATATGATTATTCATGTTCTGAATCGTTCAGTGGGGTCTTTCTCTGACATATCATTAACATTATATCCAAAAAGTCGGATTTCGTAACCTAATACATCTGATAATAGCCAAAGCACCAAACTTTGTGGACAGCGCTTAGCAGCTTTATCACAAAAACTTTCGAGGATTTTACATTTTGTGGTTGTCGCCTTCCAAGTTGTGTCTGGGGGTCGCAAATAGCAAAATTAGCATGGCACGAGCTGAATTAAATGTAAAAGGCTTTGAAAATAAAAAGTTTGAGGTAAGCTCAGTGCTCCGTTGACATTTCACTGAGATACACTTGTTTTGGTGAGAAGTCTTCAAAAAAGAACAGGAACTTAGCATTAATATGAACAACGTATACTAAAATATGAAAATACTACATGTCATGTGTCAAAATCAATATCTATCTTACCTCTATATTGTTTTATGTCCTCTGGATTTGAGAAAAAAAATTACGAGTTCAATAGTAAGTCTGTCAGGAAGCCTTAATTCTCGCTCAGCATCCAGCCTAGCTGACACGATGCTATTTTCCTGATTTATGACCAAATGTTTTCCTCTGGCCTCCATTGATTTAGCCGCTCTGATTTTGAATATGCTACATGGGTAAATAATACATTTGGAACGTATTATGATAGCGACATGAGATTTTACCCATTGGTCAAAATATGCTTTTTTTATTGGACAACCTACCAAATGCCCTATTTGTTACTCATAGACCCCCGTTCCTTTGCCAATATACCTCATCCCTGTTACTTGCCTATCTCAGCCATGTTACCCACTTTCCTTATGGCTGTATTCCCCAAGTCACCAACAGTAGCCTATATCCAGCTATACACTGCACACCCCAACCCTGTTATTTGCATATCTTAGTCTTGCAACCTCTGACTTGTATACAATAATACTTTCATAGATAAACTCATAGTACAGTGCTATAACACATGTGCCCCTGCCCCATTCACTTTTTTAGTACCAGAGATTTGAATGGGCAATAGAGGTTCATCCAGACCCATTACCCGTATGATCCTTGTGTATCCCCACACCCCATTACTCATATAAACCAGGTAAATCCATGGGCATACTCACATAAAACAGGTCTACCCCAGTGTCCAAGTCTCAACATTCATACAAACCAGGTCTACTCTTGTGACTATTCTGCAAAACTCACTTAAACCAGGTCTATCATTGTGCAACAAACAAACCCATTGACATAAAATGTTTGTTAAGTTATTACACTAATTCAGTTTATGGGTCTATACATGGCCGATTCCCACTGAAATAACAAAATATGACGTTTAACAGTCAAAATCACTGATTTAAACATATGTAAAGACTAATGGATAATGGTAAAATCCTCTGTAAGATGATATTGACCAAGTATATTCATAACCCAACTCAACTTCAATCTACTGAAAAAAGAAATAATCTGCTGATGAAATATATATAATAAGTTAGAGCCAATGCATTTTCCCATTGGGCACAATGTGACCGCTAGGATATTTTCATAGTCTACCACGAGCATCATGGATTCAATGTATTGAAAATTAAAGGCACATACAGTACCAGTCAAATGTTTGGACACACTACTTTCTTTATTTTTACTATTTTCTACATTGTAGAATAATAGTGAAGATATCAAAACTATGAAATAACACATATGGAATCATGTAGTAACCATATATATATATATTTTATATTTGAGATTCTTCAAAGTAGCCACCCTTTGCCTTGATGACAGATTTTCACACTCGTGGCATTCTCTCAACCAGCTTCATGAGGTAGTCACATGGAATGCATTTCAATTAACAGGTGTGCCTTGTTAAAAGTTATTTTGTGGAATTGCTTTCCTTAATGCATTTGAACCAATCAGTTGTGTTGTGACATGGTAGGGGTGGTATACAGAAGATATCCCTATTTGGTAAAATACCAAGTCCATATTATGGCAAGAGCAGCTCAAATAAATAAAGAGAAACAAAAGTGCATCATTACTTTAAGACATGAAGGTTAGTCAATCCGGAAAAGTTTCTTCAAGTGCAGTAGCAAAAATCATCACGCGCTATGATGAAACTGGCTCTCATGTGGACCGCCACAGGAAAGGAAGACCCAGAGTTACCTCTGCTGCAGAGGATAAGTTCATTAGAGTTACCAGCCTCAGAAATTGCAGCCCAAATAAATGCTTCACAGAGTTAAAGTAACAGACACATCTCAACATCAACTGTTCAGAGACTGCGTGAATCAGGCCTTCATGGTCGAATTGCTGCAAAGAAACCACTACTAAAGGACACCAATAATAAGAAGAGACTTGCTTGGGCCAAGAAACATGAGCAAAGGACATTAGACCGGTGGAAATCTGTCCTTCGGTCTGATGAGTCCAAATTTGAAATTTTTGGTTCTAACCGCCATGTCTTTGTGAGATGCAGGGTAGTTGAACGGATGATCTCCGCATGTGTGGTTCCCACCGTTAAGCATGGAGAAGGCGGTGTGATGGTGTGGGGGTCCTTTGCTGGTGACATTGTCTGTGATTTATTTAGAATTCAAGGCACACTTAACCAGCATGGCTACCACAGCATTCTGCAGCGATATGCCATTCCATGTGGTTTGCGCTTAGTGGGACTATAATTTGTTTTCAACAGGACCTTGACCCTAAACACACCTCCAGGCTGTGTAAGGGCTATATGACCAAGGAGAGTGATGGAGTGCTGCATTAGATGACCTGGCCTCCACAATCCCCCAACCTCAACCCAATTGAGATGGTTGGGGATGAATTTGAGTGAAGGAAAAGCAGCCAACAAGTGCTCAGCATATGTGGGAACTCCTTCAAGACTATTGGAAAATAATTCCTCATGAAGCTGGTTGAGAGAATGCCAAGACTGTGCAAAACTGTCATCAAGGCAAAGGGTGGCTAATTTGAAGAATCTCAAATATAAATATATTTGGATTTGTTTAAAACTTTTTGGGTTACTACATGATTCCATATGTGTTATTTCATAGTTTTGATGTCTTCACTATTATTCTACAATGTAGAAAATTGTAAAAATAAATAAATAAGAAAAACCCTTGAATGAGTAGGTGTGTCCAAACTTTTGACTGGTACTGTATGATAACTAGACCCTTTAAACATTATATTTACAAAGAAAATATTTTAACATTTCAACAATGTATTTGTTTTTTTAATCTGTTCAATATAGACCTCTGGGGCCAAATTTGACTGTAAAAGTACACCTTGGAGGATATGCTTGTGGCCTTGTGACCATTTTGAGAAATCATATGCAACTTCTCTGAAACATACTAGACACCTAAATAATGCATAATAAATTACTTATAAGTACAATTTAACTTCTCTAGAGCCTGTAAAGTACAACAACAACAAAAATAGTTCACTATTGTGACCGATGGGATTAAATGGGTAAACCCAAAACTCAAGTCACACATTGGCCTAATTTGTCAGATCCTTTACGTATAGTCTGTCCACGAGAGATTAAGGCTACACAGTCATGATCAGGGTGACCACATGTCCCGGATTTTATCAACACATTTTTTTTTTTTTATGGTTGATTTGTGCTGTATTTCAGTCAGACATTCCAACCTGTCTCTTGCAGTCACGTTGCGCTTATGGAAAGAAATCATAAGCATGTGGTAGCCTAAATTGACTGGTGATAAACACTTCTCCAATCATTGTGGAGATCTGATATTCTGCGCAACGCAAGACGAGATGTAGGCCAATGTCATAGGCCTATCATCAACCAATCATATTTCTGAAATCCTTTTGGGCTAAATTCCAGCTAAACTTGGAGAGGACAGTTAGGCCCCACTAACAAAATGCGTGCTTCTGACTAAGAGCTACAAAATTAAGTAAATAGTGACTGAGGCTCTCCATGCTCATTACTTGCTTATTCAACATGTTTTCTGCTACTTCACTCAATCCCATTTTAAGTCTCCCTTCCTAGCAGTGGTGTTATAAAGTAGGCTACTTAAGTTAAAAAATATATGTTAAAGTAACATGCTACACTGAACAAAAATATAAACGTAACATGTAAAGTGTTGGTCCCATGTTTTATGAGTTAAAATAAAAAATCCCAGAAATGTTCCATATGCACAAAAAGCTTATTTCTCAAAAATGTTGTGCACACAAGTTTATATCCATGTTCGTGAGCATTTCTCCTTTGCCAAGATAATCCATCCACCTGTCAGGTGTGGCATATCAAGAAGCTGATTAAACAGCATGATCATTACACAGGTGCACCTTATGCTGGGGACAATAATAGGCCAATTTAAAATGTGCAGTTTTGTCACACAACACAATGCCACAGTTTTGAGGGAATGTGCAATTGGCATAATGACTGCAGAAATGCCCACCAGAGTTGTTGCCAGGGAATTTAATGTTAATTTCTCTACCATAAGCTGCCTCCAATGTCGTTTTCGAGAATTTGGCAATACGTCCAACCGGCATCACAACCGCAGACCACGTGTTAACACGCCAGCCCAGGACCTCCACATCTGGCTTCTTTACCTGTGGGATCCTCTGAGAGGTGAGTAGGGGTGGTGCTGAGGAGTATTTCTGTCGGTAAAAAAACACTTTTATGGGGAAAAACTAATTCTGATTGGTTGGGCCTGGCTGCCAAATGGGTGGGCCTATGCCCTCCCAGCCCACCCATGGCTGCATCCCAGCCCAGTCATGTGAAATCCGTAGATTAGTACCTAATGAATTCATTTCAATTGGCTGACTTCCTTATATGAACTGTAACTCAGTCAAATCTTTGAAATTGTTGCATGCTACGTTTATATTTTTGTTCAGTATATTTCATTCGTTTTGGGGGGTATCTGTACTTTACTTTACTATTTATATTTTTGATTACTTTTACTCCACTACATTCCTAAAGTGAATATGTACATTTTACTCCAAAATGGTCAGGCAGGACAGTACATTGCTCCAATTCACGCACCTAACAATATTCTGTATACATCTGGCCCTTCTTTGGACACTGTGTTAACAAACCTCCAAACGAGCTTCAATGCCATACAACACTCCTTCTGTGGCCTCCAACTGCTTTTAAATGCTAGTAAAACTAAATGCATGCTCTTCAACCGATTGCTGCCCGCACTCGCCCGACTAGCATCACTACTCTGGACAGTTCTGACTTAGAATATGTGGACAACTACAAATACCTAGGTGTCTGGTTAGACTGTAAACTCTCCTTCCAGACTCACATTAAGCATCTCCAATCCAAAATTAAATCTAAAATCGGCTTCCTATTTCGCAACAATGCCTCCTTCACTCATGCTGCCAAACATACCCTCGTAAAACTGACTATCCTACTGATCCTTGACTTCGGCAATGTCATTTACAAAATAGCCTCCAACACTACTCAGCAAATTGGATGTAGTCTATCACAGTGCCATCCGTTTTGTCACCAAAGCCCCATATACTACCCACCACTGCGACCTGTATGCTCTCGTTGGCTGGCCCTCGCTTCATATCCGTTGCCAAACCCACTGGCTCCAGGTCATCTATAAGTCTTTTCTAGGAAAAGCCCCGCCTTATCTCAGCTCACTGGTCACCATAGCAACACCCACCCGTAGCACACGCTCCAGCAGGTATATTTCACTGGTCATCCCAAAGCCAAAACCTGCTTTGGCCCCCTTTCCTTCCAGTTCTCTGCTGCCAATGACTGGAACAAATTGCAAAAATCACTGAAGCTGGAGACTTATATCTCCCTCTCTAACTTTAAGCATCAGCTGTCAGAGCAGCTTACCGATCACTGTACCTGTACACAGCCCATCTTTAAATAGCACACCCGACTACCTCATCCCCATATTGTTATTTTTTGTTGTTGTTGATCTTTTGCCCCCAGTATCTCTACTTGCATATCATCATCTGCACATCTATCACTCCAGTGTTAATGCTAAATTGTAATTATTTCGCCTTATTTCGCCTCTATGGCCTATTTACTGCCTTACCTCCCTAATCTTACTACATTTGCACACACGATACATAGCTTTTTCTATTGTGTTATTGACTGTACGTTTGTTTATTCCATGTGTAACTCTGTGTTGTTGTTTTTGTCGCACTGCTTTGCTTTATCTTGGCCAGGCCACAGTTGTAAATGAGAACTTGTTCTCAACTGACCTACCTGGTTAAATAAAGGTGAAATAAAGAAAATAAAAAAATAATGCAACCTAAAACATTATTCATGTAGACTACACTGTCCCGCCTAAATCGTCCTGTTGTCCCGCATTTGGGTATTTTAAATGTGGTCACCCTAGACATGATCAATTACTTGATAACACAACTAACATAACTTGATAACACACATGGTTAACTGCGGTAATGATTACCTGGTCTAATTTTAAATACTGAAAACGTCAATGTCATGGTAAGTTCAGCCAAGTAGGCTTTTGCTTATTTTTATCATCATATGATATACAGTACTTTAGGGCAGGCCTACCTATAGGCCTTCGTTGTGTCAAAATATAGCCTGCAATTTACTAAGGTAGTCCGGGAATTTGGGGTCGTGATTTGAAAGTGGATACTGGATACAAGGGTTTGTTTGGCTTCAAATTCAAACTGCTGACCAATGAGCGAGCGCGTTTAGCAGAGCGCTCTAAAGCGCAGGCTTGTGTACACAAATCGGGTTGCACAACTTTCGAGTAACCAATGCCTACTACGGATGGGCTGGAACTGAGTTCAACGCAAAATACAAATGTGCTTTTTTTCTGGCTACATTGTTTCACACGTATAGGAGGATCCCTGAATTTAATGGTTACTGTATATTCTTAATAGTAACATTATGGCTCTATCGCAATGTTTGGACGATTCACCTGGAAGGTGGCCGTCAACAAGGCAGGGAAATTATTTGAATGTACAGGAGTTGTACAACGAAAAGCACCGATTAGCGTTAGAGGAGCTTATTTCAGGTGGAGTTAATTCCTTTCTGGATTTTCTAAGAAAAGAACAAATTCCGAACTTTCTCTCAGATGACGAGATCAAACAGATTGGCCGTGCTGCGGTGGTCCCACGCTGTGCGTCCCTCCAGGGGGAAAACGTGATCATTGAGCAGTCGGTAAGTAGCTCCATGGACTGCTCCTCGGTGACTTACTTTCCCGAGGTCTCAGACGTGGAGCCACCGCTGTTGGAAATCGGCTGGCCCGCCTTTACATCGGGCTCTTACCGAGGAGTCACTCGTGCTGTCGCACACTTCCAACCCAGCTATGGGGAATGCATCTATAGTTGTAAGGAAGCTGCGAGAAGAATGATAAAAAGTGCCACGGAGGTAATAAATGAACAAAATATTAAAATGGTCATCAATAGACATACCACGTGTTGAGTTTTATGTGTGTTGTTTAGTGATACAGATTAATGTTATAGGCATATATGGAAGGACCCATTTTGTATTTGCCTGAATTTGGCACACCTCGAATGTAAAATTCAAACCAGCCATGCAGGGCCGGCTCTAGCCTTTTATGGGCCCTCCTAAGCGAAATTTGTTTTAGATAACTGGCTAGTCTTATTTACCAATCTAAAAATTGTTAGCTGACATGGCTAATTGAGTGACTGACATAACAATCGAAAAATTGCTGACAATCAAATTTCAAAACTTTCACATTGTGTGTTCAACTATAAGTTGAGACCATGACTGGATTTCTCAGTTTTAAAGCAAGTTTTTTGCAGTTCTACACATTTTACCATGGGGCGGAGAGAACATTTTTTAATATTATAGCGAATGCCATGCAATTCTACTCATTTTGGGGTGGAGAAACATTATTTCTGTTTTAAAGCTATTGGCAATTCTACACATTTTGCCATGACTTATGCCATGTTAATGCTATCTTAGTAAGAGTGACTAACAAAATCAATGCCGTACACCCTGGAGGTCAGGGCCCCTTGGCACGTGACCGGTGGTATTCGGCCATGTTTACTACAAGTTTAGATAGTAGGCTAGACTAATCTAAGAATTGTTTGTTGACGCCTATGTTTGGTTTGTGATAAATCGAGTCCGGTCCAAAAAACATCTGTGGTCTTTGAAATCAAGGTCAGAACGGACAGACCAAATTTGTATGTCTTTTCAACGTCCTTGGACGTTGGAGTCGGACGGTGCTCCCTGGGTGATTGACTGGTCTGGTATATAAATATTTGTGAGGTCTGGATTAACCTTTATACTGTTTGATGTTCAGCTTCTCAAAAGCATTGTTTTTTTTCTCCTTTATAATTCACAGATTCTTATAGAAAACTATATTACCCATTTTGAAGAGCAGTAGATACTTGCTCATAAAGGTCAGACAAAAGAAAGAACCCCATTAATGTTAGTCACATGTTCAAACTCAACACATTTCTGGACATGTTGGAACTGTCAGTTTGATGCAGTTTCCTTACCATCCTGATGAGTTAATGTTCCAGAATGGAGAACGAGGAAAAGGCTCCAAACTCCAAGCCTGTGGTTCAGAGGAGCACCTACAGTAATAGTACATAAATGAATGTGTCTGAACATGCTTTTCGCAGTGTTTGTGCAATTTTCTTAATGCTTAGCCTTGAGTGTCGATCTGCCTATGCGTGCAGGTGCGCTGTAGGTAGGTTTACAGCTAAAGTGGAGAAATCAGGTTTGAGTTGCAGTAAATTGAATTTCTCTCTGCTTCAGGCCTTATAGTTGCTCAGCATCAGTTTGAGAATAATAATTTAGAAAATGCCCCAAAGGGCCCTTGATCTGTACGCTATTGAGTTATTATCCTTGAGAGGGCACTAGAAAATGCAATTTTATCAAGAAAAGCTAACATCATTGCAACAAATTTCTAACCTGCTTCTGGAGAACATGAGGTCAGACATCAGCAGGAGTTCTAAAAGCACCTCACAATGAGCCTGATTGTCCCTGTCAGAGAAACGAATTTGTTTGCTGACCAAGCATTACATATGATTGCAATGGCAACAGACCACAGTTGACTGCAAGCGAGGATCATTTAAGTACACATGACAGAGAGAGTGTGGCCAATAGAGGAGCTGGCTCAGTGTTTTCTCCTTCTTAATGTTTGATTAAGACCTGGTTTGTGGGCACCAGCAAGTATAAGAGCCCATTCAGAGTGACCCTGCCTCACAAATAGTAAGTCAGAAGAGCAGCCTCTTTAAAATTGTAAACCGGACCTGAATGGTGCTTTGACTAACCAATGATTGATGTACCATTACAGGTGATTGCCATAGTGACAGACTCTCTGACAGACCTGGACATATTCAAGGATCTTCAGGAGGCGTGCACGCAGCACCGAGTTCCAGTTTACATCCTGCTGGAACACTCATGTGTGCCCGCATTCCTCAAAATGTGCAACAACATCAATGTGTGCCTGGACGAGCTTCAGGTATGTGGGTGTGATGACTCCACCTTTGTGTCGTATTTCCGATAAGCCATGATTACAGTTTCAATGCATACCTAGTTAAGTAAAGGTTCAATAAAAATCAAATGAAACTGATGATCATATAATGCATTGTTTTCATGATCAATGGAAACATTGCTTTTTTATGACTTACTTAGTAGCATCATCATGCTGTCTGCATGTTTTATAAGTGACTAGTGACAGGCTTGTATTTCATACTGTTTTTGTTTCATTCCTTAAAGCAAATGCGAGTGAGGACTATAACTGGTGGTACGTACTTCATGAGATCAGGGGCCAAGATTACTGGAAAGGTTCATGAACGGTTCATGTTGATTGATGGGAACAGAGTGGCTACAGGCTCCTACAGGTAAAGACTTCCTGCTTTACCAACAAGGCATTATACAGTATAGCATTGAAAAACGTTCTGAGCAATAAGCAATAAAACATTACTAAATACTTTCCCCTTGTATGAATCAAGCTACTGTAAGTGATGTAGCCATCCTTATTTGACTGAAATGGGGTATACAACTGTAAAGCATTTTGGTTAATTCTTAGGTTCAATTGGACTGATGGGAAACTAAACAGCAGCAACCTGATTGAGTTGTCTGGCCAGATCACTGAGAACTTTGATGAGGAGTTCCGCATCCTGTATGCCCAGTCCATGCCTGTTATTACCAGGGGCCCAGCCAGTGCCCGAATCAGTGGCATCTACGACCACCTGCTCATCAAACTCCCTGTCACGTCATCCCCTCAGCCAGCCAGAGAAAGGCCCCCAGTCGAGCCTGTCTGTCTGGAAGTATTGGGGGAAATTGTCTGTCTGACCAGCACACCCAGCCGGGCCCAGGCTGTGGCAGTGCTGCCCCACAGAGAGGAGACTGGTAAGAGCAGCCCGGTCTCGGACTCCTCCACCATAGGGGAAGACTGGATGGAGCAGCATCACATGCAGGAGATCCTGTCTGGAAGTGCTGCCCAGTGCCTGCCTACAGGTGACCCTGCCACTGTCACAGCAGCAGTGGATGTGCTGGTCACACCCCTCGTCACTCCTTGTCATGTCTCCACCCAGACCAGCTGCCCCACGGTGGACAGTGGAGTGCAGACAGATCTGACTCAGTACACTAACCGCCTCTCCCCCAACAAGGCTACCCACTTTACCACCACCAATAACCAGACCGACAACATCCAGAATGAAGCTGCCTCCTCAGATTCCATCTCTACCTCCCCCAGGCAGCACCTCGCCCCCCATGGGGTGAACCATTGCCCTGCAATCCGTCACTGTACCTCGCCCCCCGATGGGAACCTGAGGGAGTGCTTCCACAAGCTGACCAAAGAGCGTCAGTATCACTACTCCAACATCCGCTCCAAGCTGGAGCACATGGGGACCATGCTGTCCCACCGCCGTGAGCTGGTAGACCTCACCAACATGGCCCCGGGGCTCGGGCTGCATAGAGCATGCAAGTCCCAGAAAGAGTGGAAACAGAGGCAGGGGCATAACCCTGGCCTGCTGATGGACAGTGTGGGCATGGACACTTGGCCAAGGGCCAGATGTCTACAATAAAATAACTTATTGGGCTGCAGGGCCTTGGAGATTATGGGTGTTGTGGAAAGGGTTCTGTGTTTCGTAGGTATACACTACCTGAAACAAATGGGTTTAAAGGGCAATATGAAATATTTTGAGGATTATTCTTCCTTAGTCTTAAGATTTTGAAAGTACACTACATGGCCAAACTGATGTGGACACCCCTTCAAATTGGTGGATTCGGCTATTTCAGCCACACCCGTTGCTGACAGGTTAATGAAATCTAGCACACAGCCATGCAATCTCCATAGACAAACATTGGCAGTAGAGTGGCCTATACTGAAGAGATCAGTGACTTTCAACATGGCACCATCATAGGATGCCACCTTTCCAACAAGTCAGTTCATTACATTTCTGCCCTGCTAGAGCTGCTCCAGTCAACTGTAAGTGCCGTTATTGTGAAGTGGAAACGTCTAGGAGCAACAACGGCTCAGCCGCAAAGTGGTAGGCCACACAAGCTCACAGAACGGGACCGCCGAGTGCTGAAGCCCGTAGCGTGTAAAAATTGTCTGTCCTCTGTTGCAACACTCACTACCAAGTTCCAAACTGCCTCTGGAAGCAACGCTAGCACAAGAACTGTTCGTCGGGAGCTTCATGAAATTGGTTTCCATGGCCGAGCAGCCGCACACAAGATCACCATGCGCAATTCCAAGCATCGGCTGGAGTGGTGTAAAGCTCACAAATCTTGGTTTGGAGTACACTACCTGCACGAATGCATAGTGCCAACTGTAAAGTTTGGTGGAGGAGGAATAATGGTCTGGGGCTTTTTTTCATGGTTTGGGCTAGGCCCCTTAGTTCCAGTGAAGGGAAATCTTACACTGTCAAGATCGGTGTGGAAGAACTTGACTGGCCTGAACAGAGGCCTGACCTCGACCCCATTGAACACCTTTGTGATGAATTGGAACGCCGACTGCGAGCCAGGCCTTATCGCCCAACGTCAGTGCCCGACCTCACTAATGCTCTTGTGGCTGAATGGAAGCAAGTCCCTGCAGCAATGTTCCAACATCTAGTGGAAAGTCTTGCCAGAAGAATTGAAGCTGTTATAGCAGCAAAGGGGGGACCAATGCCATATTAATGCCCATGATTTTGGAATGAGATAGTCTACGAACTTTTGGCTATGTAGTGTATGTGTTATTGTGTCTGTATTGTGATGCGGCCTTCTTCCTCTTGTTATTGTCAATCTGTCGCCTTTCTTTCAACCCTGTTTGAACATGACTACTTCAGAAATTGACGTTAAATGGCAAGAGATCGGCAGACTGTCATTTGCCTTGACCATTTTTGCCACAAAATGGAAAGTTTTTAAGCATGGACATTGTGCATAAGACACAATCTGTATAGTTTTTATGAAAAATATTTTATTGAAACAATATGATTGTCCAATGATTTATTTGAGAAACACTAAGTGCAATTCATACATTTATATTTTATGACAATTTTAAGTGAGACATTTTGTCTGCTGTAACTAAAACTTAATTATGCTGGATTCTAACATGCAGTCTAACTTAATCTGAGTACTGAGGAAGTATAGGTTTTATGATATCAATTTATGTACTTTATTGCTGACACAATGAAAATAAAGGAGTACTTGATTTATATTATCTGTTTTCAGTCATCACTTTTCTTAATACATTTACACTGTCCCATCCTCATAATGAGTACTTCAAACCGGTGACCATGTGTCCTTAAGCCCAATTCTTAATGCTGCTTTTCATGAAATTGCTGATCATTATATTATGCGACGTGATCACTATGGAAATGAACAAACAAGTGACAGTGGAATCACTTCTGTTTTTATGAATAATAATGTTGAGGGCAAAAGCACTTTAAGTCTCATTCATCAGAATATTGTGTTTATATAGTTATTTTATTGATTGATTGCTATACAATATCTATTAGCCATTGTGTGGTGGTTGGGTTCATTGGAACCCTCTGCCACTGGTCTATATTTAACAGCTGGGTATGTGTGGGCCACTTTGCAAGGGAAATCATCTCTTCACTCTGAAGCCTTTGCTTTACATGCGGTAGACATTCATCCAGCAAATATTTTCAGAGTATATGTCAAGGGAAGCTAAGCAACAGCACAAATAAAGTAATGACACAATAACAATACAGGTATTACACTTGTGTACGTCCAATATTACGTCATATGTAAGGCCTTGTACTATACTGCCATAGTTCAGAGTGCCATTTGGGTTTGGCAGGAACATGTTGTTTTTTCTCATCTGAGCACAAAGGTCCTGAGATGATCAAGCCAAGATCTTGGCTCCTTTAAAAAATGCCGCCCTCAAATGTGTTACTCAGAGTTTTTGTGTGAGTAATATTTAGCCACATTCAGGATGGACACCGTGACGTGTACTATGGGTTAAACTGTGTCCCAAGTTTGAAGTCTGAAGTTATAAACCAGTTTATTGTTTGCGATTTCCCATTTATTTGTAGATACTTTTGATATATTTTTTATGCAATTTTACAAAAGGAATACATTGGATGGTGTAGAGTTACCTACAAGTATGATAACACCCCTTCATTATTTTGTGACCTGTAGCTAACATTATCACTGTAGGCCTATTGCCTCATAACTAGAATCTCCATAAAATATGACTGTATTATTGCAGTAATAACAATGAAAAAGACATTAACAGCAACAAATCAGTTTTTATTTAGTTTATTTAGAAGCCAGCAGGCTCAATTTACTTTCCCAAAGTAAGGCAGCCATTTTACCAACTCACTTTCAGCCTTGTATATTCATCCCCACAGGGCAGCATATCAGAACCAACTCTATTAATTTATGCAAATGGTCCCAACCTAAGGGATTTGATCTGTGAGCAAATGCACTGGGTGTATTGTGAGAGAAATAATTGAGATTGGGTGATGTAAGACAACCCATGTGTTTGTAATGAAAAAAGTGGCAGACGTTCCATAGCATCGTGCTCTTTGCCTTTTTAGGTTTTTACTCATTTGTAAATAGCATCTTCATGGCAAGATGGCGCCGAAAGACATGGTCGCCCTGTTCATGGCTCCTAAGCAACTTTGCAGTATTTGTTTTTGTGTGTGTGTGTTATTTCTCACATTATTAGCTCATAAGTCTTTTCCATTAATACATACAGCTGGAAATAAAATTTAAGAAGCATTTCTCTACACCCGCAATAACATCTGCTAAATATGTATACGGTACCAATAACATCTGCTAAATATGTATATGGTACCAATAACATTTGATTTGATTTGCATATCCTGCTACACAGTGACAGTATGAATGAAATGTATATCATTTAGTCTATAATTTAATTACTTGTTTTCAATTGCAAGTATATCCTATTTTCAAAGACTGATAGGCTGCTATTATAATAATTATTTATTTTCAATAGTACTTTGACAGGAAAGACAGGCATTCAAAGATTGAAATTAACAGTAGGGTGTGAACTGGCTCTTGATAAGCAATTCAGGTAGTGAAAGCCAGTCTCTTCACAGTTCAAATCAAAATTGATTTGTCACATGTACCGAATACAACAGGTAGACTTTACCGTGGAATGCTAGCTTACGAGCCCTTCCCAACAATGCAGTTATAAAATAGAATAATAAAAAAAATAGTAACACGAGGAATAAAATTAAGCTATATACAGGGAATTCCAGTCGCAGATCAATGTGCAGGGGTACAAGGTGTTTGAGGGACATACAGTATGTCCATGAAGGCAGGGTAAAGTGACTAGGCATCAGGATAGATAATAATAAGAGTAAAATAGAGAACAGAGTAGCAGCAGTATATGATGAGTGTAAAAGTGTGTATGTGTATTTGTGTTGTGTGTGTGTGCAGTGTATGTGTGTGTGCGTGTGTGTTTATAGTGTGCATATACTGTATGTGCCATTCAGAAGGTGAATGGGCAAGACAAAATATTTAAGTGACTTTGAACGAGGTATAGTAGTAGGTGCCAGATGCACCGGTTTGTGTCAGGAACTGCAACACTGCTGGGTTTTTCATGCTCCACAGTTTCCTGTGTGTATCAAGAATGGTCCGCCACCCAAAGGACATCCAGCCAACTTGACACAACTGCGGGAAGCATTCCTGTGGAACGCTTTTGACACCTAGTAGAGTCCATGCCCCGACGAATTGAGGCTGTTCTGAGGGCAAAAGGGGGTGCAACTCAATATTAGGAAGGTGTTTGTAATGTTTTGTACATTCTGTGTATAGTCTTGTGAGTGTGCATAAAGTCAGTGCAAGATAGGGTTAGTGCAGATAGTCTGGGTAACCATTTCATGAACTATTTCTCAGTCTTATGGCTTGGGGGTAGAAGTTGTGACTGTCTCAAAGTTTGACCATGTTCAATCAAAGTATTATGAACTACTATAATGATCTACTATAATTTCTAAGTTACTAATGACTAAAACCAAGAGTGAGTGCTGTCTGAAACAGGTACCGTGTGGAGTTAAAGGGATCTGCCTAATGGTTCATTTCATCAACAGTACCGTGTCTCTGCCACCAGAGAGAGCTCTAGCCTTGTTTATATCAACATTACATACTGTATGTTGTGGTCTATTGTGTCTGTCTCCAATTCCTCTAAAACTCGAGGACCGTTTCTTTTGTCTGGTTACCACAACAGTCCATTGATACATGCATTTTCAGAATGACCAGCTGCTGTAGTAATTAACTCCTATGGAGAAAAACACTGCAATTTGTACACAATCATTGGATCTTAACTTCTTTCTAAAAATGACAGATTTTTTGAATCTCAGGTAAATGACAATTAGAGTCCTTTTACATGTCCTCTTTAGGTAATTTCTCTAATCCCAAAAGGGCAGAATATTTCCTGATGCATGCTGGGTAATGTCATTTTGGCTGTTATAGTGTCTGACAGAAGGTGTAACGTTGTGTCCCGACACAAATTGAATTAAAATATAATCAGATTAGTAACTAAGAGTATACCATTGTCTATTACCTTGAATCACAATTATGTAAATGAGAATTAACCTTGTGCTTGTCTTTTTTGAAAGCAACATCTCGATCTCCTGTATAATCACTGTTTTCAATCTATAACTGAGGCAGACATGATGCATGCATGCCAGGCATACTAATGCTTTGTGAATTAACGTTTTTGTGTCCGATAGGTCACAATTCTTCATTTCTGGTTTTATTGGTCAGATAAGGTGCACAGTGTGTGTGCTAGGGAATTCCTCTCACTCATAACATCAACAATGGAAGTTCACACACTATTTTGCAGGAATCTTTAGGAATAAAAAAAGTTTAGGGCAAGGGGCACTTGTCTTTTACTTTGTCAAGTATCTCAGTACCAACCCCACCCTGTCCACCCCCCACTAATCTCTTATTGAACAGCAAAGATGGGGGTGAGACAGACAGTAACAGCCATCCCCATTGATTATTGAATTGGTTTCCATCTCCCTGTAGATGTATATATGCACCCTTGGTGCCTGGGTGCTGAGGTATTAGCTGCTCTTCTCTCTGTAGTCTAAGTCACACATTTGCAATGACATTCATTAGAGGGGGATTTGAAGAGCGCACAGCAAGGTATGTACACTCATCCTCTGTGCAATTTTACTCAAATAGTTTTAATACCCATTTCAAATTTGGGGTTTATACTGCAAACATAAATTAAGGCATTCAATTTCTGGTCGCCACAACTATCTGGTTAACCCTGCTTGCGTAATGTTTATTTAATTTGACAGACATAAAATGGCTCTCCTGATGGCTAAAATAAACATCTCAATTACCCTGAACACTTTTGATGAGATAAGCTGTTGATTACTTGACCTCCAGTTGGTCAGACTGTGAGCTACAGTATGGACACTCCCACAGGCATCACTCTGTTTTTTTGCAATTTCCACTGAATTTCATCTGTATTTTTACTGCATGTTCAACCAATTATCTCTCCCTCTCTCTACACACACACACACTCACTCTCTCTCTTATCTGGTATCAGCCTGAATAACTTGGTCTAAGCATTTAATTTCAGAAGGCTACTAACTGTTAAAACACCCTGACATATAAACACTGATAAAAACCTGCTCAGTTGGCTGAATCCTGCTTTGTTTAACTGTCCCCTGTCACGATTAATCCTGTTTGTAATGCCATCTCTGCTTTGTTTTCCATGAGGGAGCGCAAGGGCGAGTCATTGCACTAGAGGGAGTGTTCTGCCTCGGGCTCCAAAACATAGATAATAAATGTTCAAGTCATTGGAAAATAAAGTGAGCCTAAAGCATGTAGTCAGGTTTAATGTTGTCGTTCTATAGTTGTTTGGATGGGTGAGTAAGATAGAGTGGCATGTATTGTGGTTCAGATGCATGAAATTTAGTCACTTCCTGGTCTCAAATGCTGATGACACACTATAGTAACGCAGGCGGATGGTATTGTTGATAGACTCTCTGTGCTAACTGCATGCTCTGCATTTACACACTGTCCAACAACAGCATGACTGCTATTTTTAGACCAGCTGCTCCTCTGCAGCACCCTTTAATCAGCTATTCACCAATGATTTATAGTAAGAGCCTATGTGAAACAGCTGTAGTGTTGGGAAAACCATGCATAGGCTTATATTTTACATATTTTGAAGTTACTACATTTTTATTTGTAATAGGTACAGTAAGTACCAGGAGAATGCCCGCTAAAGTGGCCACCGTTGTAATGTTTCTGTTGTCCTTGCTGTTGTGGAAGTGCTGGATCTGGTTCTGCAGATACACACTTGCTGACAGGGAACAACCATGTTTGAGACCTCTAAAACCTGGCATAGGATGTCACACAGTCAGAGTAATGGTGAGTCAACCTGGCCAACAGTACCTTGACCCAACCCGAGTCACACACTTCTGGTCATTCCATGGAATCCCACAGACAAGACATTGCACAAAGAGACGTGAGTCAATTAGTTAGTACACTCACTGGGGCAGCATGTTTTATTATAACAAAGAAGAACTAGAACAATATTTAAACATGCTATCTGTTTGTGTCAGCCTCCACACTGGGCAAAACTAGCTGAATCAATGTTGTTTACACATCATTTAAACCCATAAATGTAATATGATGATGTTGAATCAACATGAAAAACTGATTGGACCTGCAAAAATTCATGAATGTAAGGGAATATCGTATTTCACCCAACTTTTAACCTAAATCCAATGACTGGGGGTAATTTCTGATTGATTTCATGTTGAATTCACGTTAGTTGACAACTCAACCTAATGTAAATCCAAACTAGACTTTGAACTGACGTCTGTGCCCAGTCGGCTCCTTCGCTCAGTGAGACCAAGATACTTGATCACATTGGTAGGCAAGAAACACTAGATCATTCAGTTACTATCACACACACACAATACAGTACAGTCACATGCATGTACTTTCATTTTGTAATGACTCAAAGTGCAGGAAATCCAGCCATTGTTTCAGCCAAAGCAACTAGACAGCGTATTCTGTGTGTGTTCTGCGTGACACCTCCTCTGGTGTCTATTTCAACAGCTCTCTATCCATGTATTGATCCATGTCTTCCATTGATCCAGGCATTGATTTGCCTTGCAATCCATAGCCCATCTGTTTGTTTCAGCAGGCTTTTAAATGATCAACTATTAAGGTAAGTCCAAAGGTTGGTGATAGCCTTTATATGCATACACAGACAAAGGCATGGTGGATAGTGCAGGGATAAAGGGATTGAGAAGAGAGTGGATTAAATGGACATCTCAATATAAATGAGAAAATGGGGGATTTCAAATAAGGTGTGTGATATGTTGTCACCAGTAATGTGAAATTACAAATTCAGAGGTACGCAATAATTGCTTTTATATTGTCTAGTTTTCACGGCCTGTGTTTACACAGGCAGCGCAAATCTGATATTTTGCAACTAATTGGTCTGTTGACCAATCAGATCAGATCTTTTGCCAATAATAAAGAGTCCAGTTAACAGAGGATAAACTCTGACCCTGTTACTGAGGCCAGTCAATCCACAGTGGGGTCAAATGGTGGATGTGCCCTGTCGGATGGATTCATGGGTAATGGGATTGCTATCATTACTCCTTAGATGGTCGATTATATGTTTAATTAACTGATGGACCTTGGATAATTGAACTATTGACAGGCTTTTAATAACATTTGTATTTTATAATAACGAGTAGGTGCCGATAAAGCTACATATTATGGGGTCCTATATGTGTGGTTCAGAACAGTATGGGGTTGTTAGAGAAGCGTGAGAATACTGAAATGTGACAATTCTTTTGAATGATCTGGTGCACTCATAATTGAATCAGGATACAATTTTTCAGTGGTTTTATTTTCCTTGTACAGTTGAAGTCGGAAGTTTACATACACTTAGGTTGGAGTCATTAAGTCATTTTTCAATCACTACACAAATTGCTTGTTAACAAACTATAGTTTTGCCAAGTCGGTTAGGACGTCTACTTTGTGCATGACACAAGTCAATTTTCCAACAATTGTTTATAGACAGATTATTTCACTTATAATTCACTGTATCACAATTCCAGTGGGTCAGAAGTTTACATACACTAAGTTGACTGTGCCTTTAAACAGCTTGGAAAATTCCAGAAAATTATGTCATGGCTTTAGAAGCTTCTGATAGGCTAATTGACATAATTTGAGTCAATTGGAGGTGTACCTGTGGATGTATCTCAAGGCCTACCTTCAAACTCAGTGCCTCTTTGCTTGACATCATGGGAAAATCAAAAGAAATCAGCCAAGACCTCATAAAACAATTGTAGACCTCCACAAGTTTGGTTCATCCTTGGGAGCAATTTCCAAACGCCTGAAGAGACCACGTTCATCTGTACAAACATTAGTACGCAAGTATAAACACCATGGGACCACGCAGCCGTCATACCGCTCAGGAAGGAGACGCATTCTGTCTCCTAGAGATGAACGTACTTTTGTGCGAAAAGTGCAAATCAATCCCAGAACAACAGCAAAGGACCTTGTGAAGATGCTGGAGGAAACCGGTACAAAAGTATCAATATCCACAGTAAAACGAGTCCTATATCGAGATAACCTGAAAGGCCACTCAGCAAGGAAGATGCCACTGCTCCAAAATCGCCATAAACTACGGTTTGCAACTGCACATGGGGACAAAGATTGTACTGTTTGGAGAAATGTCCTCTGGTCTGATGAAACAAAAATAGAACTGTTTGGCCATAATGACCATCGTTATGTTTGGAGGAAAAAGGGGGAGGCTTGCAAGCCGAAGAACACCATCCCAACCGTGAAGCACGGGGGTGGCAGCATCATGTTGTGGGGGTGCTTTGCTGCAGGAGGGACTGGTGCACTTCACAAAATAGATGGCCTCATGAGGAAGGAAAATGATGTGGATATGTTGAAGCAACATCTGAAGACATCAGTCAGGAAGTTAAAGCTTGGTCGCAAATGGGTCTTCCAAATGGACAATGACCCCAAGCATACTTCCAAAGTTGTGGCAAAATGGCTTAAGGACAACAAAGTCAAGGTATTGGAGTGGCCATCACAAATCCTGACCTCAATCCTATAGAAAATGTGTGGGCAGAACTGAAAAAGCGTGTGCGAGCAAGGAGGCCTACAAACCTGACTCAGTTACACCAGCTCTGTCAGGAGGAATGGGCCAAAATTCACCCAACTTATTGTGGGAAGCTTGTGGAAGGCTACCCAAAACGTTTGACCCAATTTAAACAATTTAAAGGCAATGCTACCAAATACTAATTGAGTGTATGTAAACTTCTGACCCACTGGGAATGTGATGAAAGAAATAAAAGCTGAAATAAATCATTCTCTCTACTATTATTCTGACATTTCAGATTCTCAAAATAAAATGGTGATCCTAACTGACCTAAGACAGGGCATTTTTACTAGGATTAAATGTCAGGAATTGTGAAAAACTGAGTTTAAACGTATTTGGCTAAGGTGTATGTAAACTTCCGACTTCAACTGTATATACTGTATATACTGCTACATCCCCACATTTTATTATGTTAAAGGAGTTCCAAAAACAACAATGAAACAACCATTTCTAACCATTAATCATGTTCTGCTGGTTACATGTCTGCAGCTGTCTCAATAATTCTGACAATGCAGCCAGTTTCTGCCAAACAGCTCACTGCCTCTGTGTGTGAACTTGGATTTAGCTCAAGGGTATATCCACCCAGTTAATGTGACGTTGCTGGAAAAAGGAAAACAAATTGGGCTGACATCTCATACAGTAGCTTGTCTTGATTGTGTGATGGCTGCCGCTGCTAATGCGTTAGGATGGGTAGACCTGCGCAGGGAGAGGGGGGTGCAGAGATGGGGGAAGGGGCACAGACTGCAAGATCAGCACAACTGGAATTGCATTGATTCAGTCAACTGCAGAGTTGGAGCTTGATGTGGAATTCTGTTTATTGGAGTGAGGTTTACACGCTGGTCTCCATTTTGTTCTCATTTCTTACACTATAGCCATAATCATCTTATCCTCTATTACGGTAAGCAGTAGTGTTATACAGTGTGGTGTAGCTGCATACGTGATTGATAGGATTAGCGTAATACAATGATGTGTGGATGATGTTGATTAAATGTTTTTGGTGTAATGCATTTTCCCAAGGTCTTTATTTCCTAGCAAGCACATAATTAATACATTAATTGGTTAAAGGCCTTAATCTACTGCAAATGTGCCTCTCGGTCAACAATATTTAGCATACAGACTGTGGGCTATCATTTATGGTGGAAGGTCTGATACTAGTATTCTATTTCAGTTTGTCAAAAGGAGACAGAGACATTTTCAGCCTGGTCTCATAGACTACACTTAACCTGGTAAACATAAATCCGGGACACTCAAATTGATACGTTTGGTATGGTTACAAAAGAAAGATGGTTCCTTAAGGCAAAAACGAAAGTAGGGGGGCTGGTCGGGTGGATGGGTAGGCATAATGAGAATGTCTAGTAACCAAAAGGTTGCGAGTTTGAATCACATCACGGACAAGTTTAGCTAGTTAGCAACTTTTGAACTACTTACTACTTTTTAGCTACTTTGCAACTACTTAGCATGTTAGCTAACCCTTCCCATAACCCTAACCTTAACCCTTTAATCTAACTCCTAACCCTAACCCCTAGCCTAGCTAACGTTAGCTAGCTAGCTATTCTTAGCCACCTACCTAGAATTTGTAACAAATCATACGTTTTGAAAATTCGTAACATATTGTATGTTACAAAAATGTGCAACATGTACGTTTTGCAAATTCGTAATATATAATACAAGTTGTAATTCGTAACATATCATACGAAATGGGTGATGGACAACCACAAAATAATACTTAATATACGAACTGTAACATATCATTCTAAAAGGTGTGTCTCAGATTTACATACAGAATATGAGACCAGATTGACATTTTATGAAAACCTTTCCCAACAAGCCCCCCCCCCCCCCAGCCTCCATCTACCTGCAGGGATGTTTGTTTGTGCCTGAAGGTTTATTCTGATTGCCTCGTATTTTCCTTGCAGTTTGTCGTTTTGCTGATCCAAACATTTCTCGTATTTCAATATTCTTATCATCCACCAGCAGTAAAATGATCAATTTTACATCTATCTAATAAGTGTGACTATGAGTCAATATTAATTCCAGGAATCCAGCAAAATAGAGAGGTAGCAGAGGAGGGACAGGCAATAGGAGTAGTCGTAGTAGTAGTAGTCGTAGTGCTTGACTCTGATTTTATACAGAGTCAGCAAGGGTGCAATATCAACCATCTCCATAGGCTTCTATTGGAAGCTTTAATCTTAATTGAGAGCATCACATATTGATATTCCTAAGGCCTTGCTGCCCTTCCCCTTTCAGCTACTTTCATTTAGAGGACAGCCACACTGCACTAGAGCATGGGGAGTGCTTTGTCAGGCAGCCAAGAGGCCAAAGGCAAGGTCAACTCTTCTTTATAATGGCGGGTGACTAGGAAAGGTGGAATCGCTGCTTTGATGATGCTGCTGGTTTCTCTATTGGAATGTTCTGAACTTAGTGCAAAACAGAGTTAAATGTTACTTTTCTCCTTTCTCTTTTATCCATTTTTTTCCTCTTGTTGGAATGCAACAACCATTTTCAGTGTCTGTACTGTATGTAGCATTTAGGAGACAACTGACTGTCTTGGGTCACAAGCAGAAAGCCCTAACAGACCCTTTAACTGTAATAAACACCACAAGGGTGCCGTTTCTGCTCTTTAATCCCCAAACGCCTCTGTGGAGTGGCTAAACAGACCCAGATCTGCCCTGTAGATCGAGGTAGTGATAAGTCACCTGTCAGACTGGGGAGTGAGGAGAGGAAGGTGTGGGACTGTAGCTCTCTCTCCACTCCTGTGGGAAGGCTCCTCCTGACACCTTTCCAATGACAAAAACAAACAAACACACACACACACACACACACACACACACACACACACACACACACACACACACACACACACACACACACACACACACACACACACACACACACACACACACACACACACACACACAGTGTTAATAACACAGCCAAGGGAGTCACAGCTGAGTTGACAGCCCCTATCTGTGAGACTGAGGACTGAGTGCTCCAATGTTTCTCAGGCGTCACAACTACTTGTGGGGGGAGTCTCTGGGTTGATTTTGACAGGTTTATCAAGTGATCAGTGCCAGATAAAAGTTCAGCGCCTGCTCCTACTTCAAAGTATCTCCCCTGATCCTGTGGGAAAGCCCAATGTCCCTGCTTTCCACCAGAAACCACAACTCACAGATCCAGTCATCATATTTTTTTTACAGAGTCAGCCATTGTAGGACAGCACCCCTGGAGCAAATTAGAGTTAAGCACCTTACTCAAGGACACATGGACAGATTTTTCACCTTGTCCACTTGGGTATTCGAAACCAATGACCTTTCGGTAACTGGTCCAACGCTCTAAATGTCGCCCTATATGCATTTTTTATCTTCATGACATAAACATATAAAGTAGCTAAAGGAGCCTCAAATATGGATTGTAATCAAAGTCGGAACTTTCCATAGCTGAAATGTTATGTCCCATTGCAAATGATTTTCACACCATATGTTGTGTTAAGTAAAAGTAGCATATTTTTTGTTTAGAGGCTGACACCAAACAAATTGAGCCATTCATGATCTTTGTCACACATGCAAATAACACTAACTTCATTTAGCTTTGTGTGGGTTGGTGAGGTTTGTATCAAGCATCTCAGTCAGCAGAGGTGTTGCGTTATTGTGACTGGAAAGGGGATGCTGTACACATGTAAGTCGGGGCCATTCCTTTCTCTGTGGACACCTGCTCGTCAAACATCTCATTCCAAAATCATGGGCATTAATATGGAGTTGGTCCCCCCTTTGCTGCTATAACAGCCTCCACTCTTCTGTCAAGGCTTTCCACTAGATGTTGGAACATTGCTAGGGGGACTTGCTTCCATTCAGCCACAAGAGCATTAGTGAGGTTCGGGCACCGATGTTAGGCGATTAGGCCTGCCTCGCAGTTGGCATTCCAATTCATCCCAAAGGTGTTAGATGGGGTTGAGGTCAAGGCTCTGTGCAGGCCAGTCAATTTCTTCCACACCGATCTCAACAAACCATTTCTGTATGGACCTCGCTTTGTGCACGGGAGCATTGTCATGCTGAAACAGGAAAGGGCCTTCCCCCAAACTGTTGCCACAAAGTTGGAAGCACATAATCGTCTAGAATGTAATTGTATGCTGTAGCGTTAAGATTTCCCTTCACTGGAACTAAGGGGCCTAGCCCAAACCATTATTCCTCCTCCACCAAACTTTACAGTTGGCACTATGCATTTGGGCAGGTAGCATTCTCCTGACATCCGCCGAACCCATATTCATACGTCAGACTGCCAGATGGTGAAGCGTGATTCATCACTCCAGAGAATGTGTTTCCACTGCTCCAGAGTCCAATGGTGGTGAGCTTTACACCACTGCAGCCGATGCTTGGCATTGCGCATGGTGATCTTAGGCTTGTGTGCGGCTGCTCGGCCATGGAAACCCATTATACTCCCAACGAACAGTTGCAGTTGAAGTCGGAAGTTTACATACACCTTAGCCAAATACGTTTAAACTCAGTTTTTCACAATTCCTGACATTTAATCCTAGTAAAAATGCCCTGTCTTAGGTCAGTTAGGATCACCACTTAATTTTAAGAATGTGAAATGTCAGAATAATAGTAGAGAGAATGATTTCAGCTTTTATTTCTTTCATCACATTCCCAGTGGGTCAGAAGTTTACATACACTCAATTAGTATTTGGTAGCATTGCCTTTAAATTGTTTAAATTGGGTCAAACGTTTTGGGTAGCCTTCCACAAGCTTCCCACAATAAGTTGGGTGAATTTTGGCCCATTCCTCCTGACAGAGCTGGTGTAACTGAGTCAGGTTTGTAGGCCTCCTTGCTCGCACACGCTTTTTCAGTTCTGCCCACACATTTTCTATAGGATTGAGGTCAGGATTTGTGATGGCCACTCCAATACCTTGACTTTGTTGTCCTTAAGCCATTTTGCCACAACTTTGGAAGTATGCTTGGGGTCATTGTCCATTTGGAAGACCCATTTGCGACCAAGCTTTAACTTCCTGACTGATGTCTTCAGATGTTGCTTCAACATATCCACATCATTTTCCTTCCTCATGAGGCCATCTATTTTGTGAAGTGCACCAGTCCCTCCTGCAGCAAAGCACCCCCACAACATGATGCTGCCACCCCCGTTCTTCACGGTTGGGATGGTGTTCTTCGGCTTGCAAGCCTCCCCCTTTTTCCTCCAAACATAACAATGGTCTTTATGGCTATTGTGGCCATTTTTGTTTCATCAGACCAGAGGACATGTCTCCAAAAAGTACGATCTTATTCCCCATGTGCAGTTGCAAACCGTAGTCTGGTTTTTATATGGCGGTTTTGGAGCAGTGGCTTCTTCCTTGCTGAGCGGCCTTTCAGGTTATGTCAATATAGGACTTGTTTTACTGTGAATATTGATACCTTTGTACCTGTTTCCTCCAGCATCTTCACAAGGTCCTTTGCTGTTGTTCTGGGATTGATTTGCACTTTTCGCACAAAAGTACGTTCATCTCTAGGAGACAGATTGCGTCTCCTTCCTGAGCGGTATGACGGCTGTGTGGTCCCATGGTGTTTATACTTGCGTACTATTGTTTGTACAGATGAACGTGGTATCTTCAGGCGTTTGGAAATTGCTCCCAAGGATAAACCAGACTTGTGGAGGTCTACAATTTTTGTTCTGAGGTCTTGGCTGATTTCTTTTGATTTTCCCATGATGTCAAGCAAAGAGGCACTGAGTTTGAAGATAGGCCTTGAAATACATCCACAGGTACACCTCCAATTGACTCAAATTATGTCAATTAGCCTATCAGAAGCTTCTAAAGCCATGACATCATTTTCTGGAATTTTCCAAGCTGTTTAAAGGCACAGTCATGTAAACTTCTGACCTACTGGAATTGTGATACAGTGAATTATAAGTGAAATAATTTGTCTGTAAACAATTGTTGAAAAAATTACTTGTGTCATGCACAAAGTAGACATCCTAACCAACTTGCAAAAACTACAGTTTGTTAACAAGACATTTGTGGAGTGGTTCAAAAATGAGTTTTAATGACTCCAACCTAAGTGTATGTAAACTTCCGACTTCAACTGTATTGTGCTGACGTTGCTTACAGAGGCAGATTTGAACTCAGTAGTGAGCTTTGCAACCGAGGACAGATGATTTTTAATCGCTGCGCACTTCAGCACTCGGCGGTCCCGTTCTGTGAGCTTGTGTGGCCTACCACTTCACGGCTGAGCCTTTGTTTTCCCCAGACGTTTACACTTTACAATATAAACACTTACAGTTGACAGGGGCAGCTCTAGTAGGGCAGAATGTTGACGAACTAACTTGTTTGAAAGGTGGCATCCTATGACGATGCTACTAAGCTCTTCCGTAAGGCCATTAAACTGCCAATGTTTGTCTATGGGGATTGCATGGCTGTGTGCTCAATTTTTTTACACCTGTCAGCAATGGGTGTGGCTTAAATAGCTGAATCCACTAATATGAAGGGGTGTCCACATGCTTTTGTGTGTATATAGCCCTCACCACCACGTCCCTTGTCAGAGAGTGTTATCATGACTTTTTGACCTTTACGCAACTGCACAATGGAGACTTTGAACAGATAACTACCCAGGATGTTTTCACCAACATAGTACAACCCAGCAAGCGCATTTGGTTTCTTGGAAGTTATGGGAACGTATTTTTTTGGTTGCCAATTGGTTCTGAGAAAGAAGCCATACATTTCCTGGCCGGAAAAAAATGAAAGTTTTTGAAACGTTCTGAGAACGGAAGTGAAAATGTTGCCTGTTCTGGAAACATACATTTTTAGGTTGCAGGGAAGTTCTGAGAATGTTTTATTATGGTTCCCTAACAGTTTTCCTGGGATATTTAATTAATGTTCTGAGAACAGATAGGACACATTAATTTGCTTAAGCAATCATGCAAACACATTTATTTTTTGTTGTGGCATGGTATCAGTGAGATTCGAACCTATGATCTTCCATTCTCTATCCATGAAATTAGTCCACTGCACCACTTCAACTCATACTAAGTTGTTAATTTTAGTCTATTTAAACAGACACCATTTCAAAGGAAACAATCACTCATTAAGATCAAGTATAGCCAAGTAGTGGGCGTCGCCAACACACTTAACAAAATAGAGGATAGAGAGAGTTTGTCTGACACTGACAGAATTTATATGATTTTAAATAACTTTCTTAGAACATTCTTTGAACGTTACTGTTTTCTTGTGGTTTTTATGGAAAGTTTTCTTAAACCTGCAGAAAACATTGATGTACTGAAATTCCCACAAAAGAATGTTGTTTCTGAACATTCTCTGAATGTTCTGAGAATATGACTTTAAATAGAACCATGAAGAAACCTGTAGAAAATGTTATGCTGAAGTACTGAATTTCCCACAGAAGAACATTGTTTCTTAAGGTTCTTAGAGCAATTTGAGAACATGACTATAAATACAACCATAAGAAAACGTTATGCTGTACTGAAATACAGTACTGTGCAAAAGTTTTAGGCAGGTGTGAAAAAATGCTGTAAAGTAAGAATGTTTTCAAAAATAGACATGTTAATAGTTTATATTTATCAATTAACAAAATGCAAAGTGAGTGAATAGAAGAAAAATCTACATCAAATCCATATTTGGTGTGACCACCCTTTGCCTTCAAAACAGCATCAATTCTTCTAGGTACACTTGCACACAGTTTTTAAAGGAACTTGGCAGGTAGGTTGTCCCAAACATCTTGGAGAACTAACCACAGTTCTTCTATGGATTTAGGAAACCTTGGGTGCTTCTCTCTTCATGTAATCCCAGACAGACTCGATGATCAGGGCTCTGTGGGGGCCATACCATCACTTCCAGGACTCCTTGTTCTTCTTTACCCTGAAAATAGTTCTTAATGACTTTCGCTGTATGTTTGGGGTCGTTGTCATGCTGCAGAATAAATTTGGGGCCAATCAGATGCCTCCCTGACGGTATTGCATGATGAATAATTATCTGCCTGTACTTCTCAGCATGGAGGAGACCATTAATTCTGACCAAATCCCCAACTCCAGTTGCAGAAATGTAGCCCTAAACTTGCAAGGAACTTCCACCATGCTTCACTGTTGCCTGTAGACACTCATTTGTGTACCGCTCTCCAGTCCTTCGGCGAACAAACTGCCTTCTGCTACAGCCAAATATTTAAAATTTTGACTCATCAGTCCAGAACACCTGCTGCCATTTTTCTGCACCCCAGTTCCTGTGTTTTCGTGCATAGTTGAGTCACTTGGCCTTGTTTCCACGTCAGAGGTATGGCTTTTTGGCCGCAAGTCTTCCATGAAGGCCACTTCTGACCAGACTTATCCGGACAGTAGATGGGTGTACCAGGGCCCTAATGTTTCCTAACAATTCTGAGCTGATGGCACTGCTGGACATCTTCTGATTGATTTCATCTGCTGCAGTAAGTTTCCTTGGCTGACCACTGTGTCTACGGTCCTCAACGTTGCCCGTTTCTTTGTACTTCTTCAAAAGAACATCTGGAAACCCCTGTCTGCCTAGACATTTCTGCCTGGGAGAGACCTTGTTGATGCATTACAACTACCTTGTGTCTTGTTGCTGTGTTCAGTCTTGCCATGGTGTATGACTTTTGATAGTAAACTGTCTTCAGCAACCTCACCTTGTGAGCTGAGTTTGGCTGTTCCTCACCCAGTTTATTCCTCCTACACAGCTGTTTCTGTTTCAGTTAATGATTGTGTTTCAACCTACATATTGAATTGATTATCATTAGCACCTGTTTGGTATAATTGTTTAATCATACACCTGACTATATGCCTACAAAATCCCTGACTTTGTGCAAGTGTACCTACAAGAATTGATGTTGTTTTGACGGCAAAGGGTGGTCACACCAAATATGGATTTGATGTAGATTTTTCTTCTGTTCACTCACTTTGTATTTAGTTAATTGATCAATATAATAATTTAACATGTCTATTTTTGAAAGAATTCTTACTTTACAGAAAGTTTTTCACACCTGCCTAAAACTTTTGCACAGTGCTGTACCCACAGAAGAACCTGTGTGATTTCTGTGTGTGTGCGTTTGTGCAAGTAGAAAGAACATGTTGACTCACCCTACTTGTAGAGAAATGCCATTGCCATCTTCCTCTTTCATATTGCCTAAACGGCCTATGACTCTGTCATACAGTACACGCTTTTAGTTTTTGTTGGCCTAGGCTACCTGGCTAAAATGCTTGCTTGCTTTTGTGGGCAACAATGCGCCAGGCCAACTGGTTAACATTATCCTACTACATCTAGCTACATGTTAAACTTCCATCCTCTCAGGCCAAGGGTACAATGTATGAATGTAACATTATACAGAAGAGATAATTAAGTAACCACAAGTCCAAATCCCTATCTCCATCCATGGCTAATTTGGAAAGGGACAATTTTAGCTAGCTAGCTATATAGCTATATTTTTTTATCAAGAGAGGCCAAATGCTCGCTGGCTTCCTTTGCATTCAATGTCCTACGGGGGACAACAATGTCATACTATTTTTGACCAGATAGAATCAGATAGACAGGCTACACATACTGAGACAGAGGGGCACTGTTTCGTTTGTTTGCATGATTTCTCCGGTGAGATACATTTAGCCTGTTGCGTATTGAAGGAAATTTATGAAACACAGAGTCGAAAGATAAATATTTTGTATGTTTTTGTCTTTTTTATTTTTTATTTTGGGGAAGCCTGGATTCCCTTGGCATGCATGAATACACGCCACTGGAAACATATGGTTCTCAGAACGTTATGTGCTAGCTGGGAACTCTCAACAGAAATTTGACATTCCTAATTAAGTTAGGGAGACAAACATTACATTTCTTTGATAAAGCAATTTCTTGATGAAGCCTTTTGTTCATTCTTTGAAACATTCTTTCACATGCTGATTTGGTAATAGTACTATATCTCTCTGTAGCTGAATTCTTGGACATCGTTTGCGTGTGTCAGGTTAAGTGAGTATACGGGAGACAGACAGATGGGAAATTCCCACAACAATGGAGCCCTCTTGAGCGTTCCGGAACACCTGACAGGGATAGGTTAAGGTCAAAGGGTGTGGGGTCACATGTCAGGGGTCTGTAAACCCCTGATACACAGTTACACAACATGTTGTCTGTCAGGGATGTAGGCTCACTGCTCAGCCACATGTGGGCATTGTATCCACTTAGACAGACCTCACTCTCCCTTCTCTCTTCTAGCACGTCCTTTGCCATGTCAACATATTCATATTAACACGTATGAGACTGTGTGTCTTGTGTATGTGCATGCTATTAAGTAAGATGGCATACGAAAAGATAAGTGGAAAGTGAAGATTCAAAAAAAAGAATGACAGACGATGAAGGATGCATAGTGTTTAATGATATCATGTTTCCCTTCTGTATACTTCAGGATAGACACTGCAAAAATCTCTTTACCACTTAGAAATAACATGGTCATTCAACTTTTAATGTTCTCATTTGTTTCCTACTGTGGGAAAATACTGCTTGGGTTTTTTCTTCTTTCTGTTTTTAAAATCCCAGAACAAAGTACTTCCTGTATCTCGACCACAAATGAGAAAACAAATACAGTGCATTCAGAAAATGATTCAGACCCCTTCACTTTTTCCACATTTTGTTACGTTGCAGCCTTATTATAAAATGTATTAAATATTTTTTTTCTTCATCAATCTACACACAATATCCCATAATGACAAAGCGAAAACAGGTTTTAGAAATTTTTGCAAATACAGAAATACTTTATTTTCACAAGTATTCAGACCCTTTGCTATGAGACTCGAAATGGAGATCAGGTGCATCCCGTTTCCACTGATCTTTATTTTTTTATTTTTTTATTTTATTTTATTTAACCTTTATTTAACTAGGCAAGTCAGTTAAGAACAAATTCTTATTTACAATGACGGCCTACCAAAAGGCAAAAGGCCATCTCCTGCGGGGATGGGGGCTGGGATTAAAAATAAGAAAATAAAAAATAAATATAGGACAAAACACACATCATGACAAGAGAGACAACACTAGATAAAGAGAGACCTAAGACAACAACATAGCAAGGCAGCAACACATGACAACACGGCATGGTAGCAACACAACATGACAACAACATGGTAGTAACACAACATGGTACAAACATTATTGGGTACAGACAACAGCACAAAGGACAAAAAGGTAGAGACACCATTACATCACGCAAAGCAGCCACAACTGTCAGTAAGGATGTCCATGATTGAGTCTTTGAATAAAGAGATTGAGATAAAACTGTCCAGTTCGAGTGTTTGTTGCAGCTCGTTCCAGTCGTTAGCTGCAGCGAACTGAAAAGACGAGCGACCCAGGGATGTGTGTGCTTTGGGGTCCTTTAACAGAATGTGACTGGCAGAACGGGTGTTGTATGTGGAGGATCATCCTTGAGATGTTTCTACAACTTGACTGGAGTCCACCTGTGGTAAATTCAATTGATTGGCCATGATTTGGAGAGGCACACACCTGTCTACATAAGGCCCCACAGTTGACAGTGCATGTCAGCTCAAAAAACAATCCATGAGGTTGAAGGAATTGTTTGTAGAGTTCCGAGACAGGATTGTGTCGAGCTACAGATCAAGGGAAGGGTACCAAAACATTTCTGCAGCATTGAAGGTCCCCAAGAACACAGTGGCCTCCATCATTCTTAAATGGAAGTAGTTTGGAAGCACCAATATTGAACTCTTTGGCCTGAATTCCAAGCGTCACGTCTGATGGCGCCGGAAGAAATGGCAGCAGTTTTACAGGCACCCAACCAATTGTGCTATTATGTGGGGGTTTTTGCGTTATTTGTAACTTATTTTGTACATAATGTTTCTGCAACCATATCTCACGGCAGAAAAGAGCTTCTGGATATCAGGACAGCAATCACTCACCTCGGATTAGACAAAGATTTTTTCTTCAACAAGCAAGATGCACAAGACATTCTCCAAACACCCAACAGGGCCAACATTCCCGTTATTTGTAAGAGGAAGCGACGCAGGTACGGAGGACAAAGAGCCAGATGCCTGGTCAGGACCCGGGTGGGAAAGCTGCCGTTACCGTAAATACTACTCGCCAACGTGCAATCATTGGACAATAAACTAGACGAGGTACGATCACGAATATCCTACCAACGGGACATCAAATACTGTAATATTCTACGTTTCACGGAATCGTGGCTGAATGACGACATGGATATTCAGCTAGCGGGATATACGCTGCACCGGCAAGATAGAACAGCACACTCCGGTAAGACGAGGGGGGGGCGGTCTGTGCATATTTGTAAACAACAGCTGGTGCACGAAATCTAAGGAAGTCTCTAGATTTTGCTCGCCGGAAGTAGAGTATATTGTGATAAATTGCAGGCCACACTACTTGCCTAGAGAGTTTTCAGCTATACTTTTTGTGGCTGTTTATTTACCACCACAGACAGATGCTGGCACTAAGACCGCACTCACTCGGCTGTGTAAGGAAATAAGCAAACAGGAAACCTCTCACCCAGAGGCAGCGCTCCTAGTGGCCGGAGACTTTAATGCAGGGAAACTTAAATCAGTTCTACCAAATTTCAATCAACATGTTAAATGTGCAGCCAGAGGGAAAAAAATTCTAGATCACCTGTACTCCACACACAGAGATGGGTACAAAGCTCTCCCTCAACCTCCATTTGGTAAATCCGACCCCAACTCTATCCTCCTGATTCCTGCTTACAAGCAAAAATTAAAGCAGGAAGCACCAGTGACTCGGTCTATAAAAAAGTGGTCAGATGAAGCAGATGCTAAACTACAGGACTGTTTTGCTATCACAGACTGGAACATGTTCCGGGATTCTTCCGATGGCATTGAGGAGTACACCACATCAGTCACTGGCTTTATCAATAAGTACATCGAGGACATCATCCCCACAGTGAGTGTACGTACATACCCCAACCAGAAGCCATGGATTACAGGCAACATTCGCACTGAGCTAAAGGGTAGAGCTGCCGCTTTCAAGGTGCGGGACTCTAATCCGGAAGCTTACAAGAAATCCTGCTATGCCCTGTGACGAACCATCAAACAGGCAAAGCGTCAATACAGGGCTAAGATTGAATCGTACTAAACCGGCTCTGACTCTCGTCTTATGTGGCAGGGCTTGCAAACTATTACAGACTACAAAGGAAAGCATAGCCGCGAGCTGCCCAGTGACACAAGCATACCAGATGAGCTAAATCACTTCTATGCTCGCTTCGAGGCAAGCAACACTGAGGCATGCATGAGAGCATCAGCTGTTCCGGACGACTGTGTGAAAACACTCTCTGTAGCCGACGTGAGTAAGACCTTTAAACAGGTCAACATACACAAGGCTGCGGGGCCAGCAAGTGCTGACCAACTGGCAGGTGTCTTCACTGACATTTTCAACATGTCCCTGATTGAGTCTGTAATACCAACATGTTTCAAGCAGACCACCATAGTCCCTGTGCCCAAGAACACAAAAGCAACCTGCCTAAATGACTACAGACCCGTAGCACTCACGTCCGTAGCCATGAAGTGCTTTGAAAGGTTGGTAATGGCTCACATCAATACCATTATCCCAGAAACCCCACTCCAATTTGCATACCGCCCAAACAGATCCACAGATGATGCAATCTCTATTGCACTCCACACTGCCCTTTCCCACCTGGACAAAAGGAACACTTATGTGAGAATGCTATTCATTGACTACAGCTCAGCGTTCAACACCATAGTACCCTCAAAGCTCATCACTAAGCTAAGGATCCTGGGACTAAACATCTCCCTCTGCAACTGGATCCTGGACTTCCTGACGGGCGCCCATCAGGTGGTGAGGGTAGGTAGCAACACATCTGCCACGCTGATCCTCAACACTGGAGCTCCCCAGGGGTGCGTGCTCAGTCCCCTCCTGTACTCCCTGTTCACCCACGACTGCATGGTCAGGCACGACTCCAACACCATCATTAAGTTTGCAGACGACACAACAGTGGAAGGCCTGATCACCGACAACGACAAGACAGCCTATAGGGAGGAGGTCAGAGACCTGGCCGGGTGGTGCCAGAATAACAACCTATCCCTCAATGTAACCAAGACTAAGGAGATGATTGTGGACTACAGGAAAAGAAGGACCGAGCACGCCCCCATTCTCATCGACGGGGCTGTAGTGGAGCAGGTTGAGAGCTTCAAGTTCCTTGGTGTCCACATCAACAACAAACTAGAATGGTCCAAACACACCAAGACAGTTGTGAAGAGGGCACTACAAAGCCTATTCCCCTCAGGAAACTAAAAAGATTTGGCATGGGTCCTGAGATCCTCAAAAGGTTCTACAGCTGCAACATCGAGAGCATCCTGACTGGTTGCATCACTGCCTGTTGCGGCAATTGCTCGGCCTCTGACCGCAAGGCATGACAGAGGGTAGTGCGCACGGCCCAGTACATCACTGGGGCTAAGCTGCCTGCCATCCAGGACCTCTACACCAGGCGGTGTCAGAGGAAGGCCCTAAAAATTGTCAAAGACCCCAGCCACCCCAGTCATAGACTGTTCTCTCTATTACCACATTGCAAGCGGTACCGGAGTGCCAAGTCTCGGACAAAAAGGCTTTTCAATAGTTTTTACCCCCAAGCCATAAGACTCCTGAACAGGTAATCAAATGGCTACCCGGACTATTTGCATTGTGTGCCCCCCCAACCCCTCTTTTGTACGCTGCTGCTACTCTCTGTTTATCATATATGCATAGTCACTTTAACTATACATTCATGTACATACTACCTCAATTGGGCCGACCAACCAGTGCTCCCGCACATTGGCTAACCGGGCTATCTGCATTGTGTCCCACCCACCACCTGCCAACCCCGTTTTTTACTCTACTGCTACACTCTGTTCATCATATATGCATAGTCACTTTAACCATATCTACATGTACATACTACCTCAATCAGCCTGACTAACCGGTGTCTGTGTGGAGCCTCGCTACTTTTTTAGCCTCGCTACTGTTTATAACCTGTCTGTTTACTGTTGTTTTATTTCTTTACCTACCCATTGTTCACCTAATACCTTTTTTTGCACTATTGGTTAGAGCCTGTAAATAAGCATTTCACTGTAAGGTCTACACCTGTTGTATTCGGCGCATGTGACAAATAAACTTTGATTTGATTTGATGGAATCCAGGCACCGCTCATCACCTGGCCAATACCATTCCTACGGTGAAGCATGGTGGTGGCAGCTTCATGCTGTGGAGATGTTTCTCAATGGTAAGGTCTGGGAGAGTAGTCAGGGTTGAGGGAAATATAAACAGAGCAAAGTACAGAGAGATCATTGATGATAACCTGCTCCAGAACGCTCAGGACCTCAGACTGGGGCAAAGGTTCACCTTCCAACAGGACAACGACCCTAAGCACACAACCAAGACAACGCAGGAGTGGCTTCGGGACTAGTCTCTGAATGTCCTTGAGTGGCCCAGCCAGAGCCTGGACTTGAACCCGATCGAACATCTCTGGAGAGACCTGAAAATAGCTGTGTAGCTACGCTCCACATCCAGCCTGACAGAGCTTGAGAGGATCTACAGAGAAGAATTTGGAAACTCCCTAAATACAGACGCGCCAAGCTTGTAGCCTCATACCAAAGAAGACTTGAGGCTGTAATCTCTGCCAAAAGGTGTTTCAACAAAGTACTGAGTAAAGTGTCTGAATACTTATGTAAATGCAATATTTAAGTTTTTTATTTTTAATGAATTTGCAAAAATTTCTCTATCTGTTTTTGCTTTGTCATCATGTGTCGATGAATGAGAGGCGGGAGGGGAGACAAGGATGTAACGTACCAAAATGTGGAAAAAGTCCAAGGGGTCTGAATACTTTCTGAATGCACTGTACATGAGTGTACTGTATAAAGGATGGCTTAGTTAAGTAAAACTCTCATATGCTCTATGCTGTGTCAATGAAAGCCCTCCTCCATGCAGCTAGAATACAGCACAGAGTTGGTTTGTGTCTTTGGTTGCGTTAGTTGTTTTAGCCAGGCTTTAACAATAGTGAGAAAACTGGGTCTGGAATCAAAGAATGGGTGTGTGAAGGGAAAAGCAACCCTTTCAGCTGTTATGACTGTAGGAAGAAGAAAAAGAGGAAGCAGAAAGATGTGGAGAAGAAACCAGAGGGAGGAGTGGCCTTGAGGTCTTTTTAGCTTTTCTGAGAAACACAAACTTCTGATAAAAAAAGGGAGGGAGATGTATGACACATATGTCTTGGAAGGACACACCCGACTCCCAGTTAGTATATCTTAGAACCCGACTGCCAAAATATCTTTATCTGACGTATAGCAAGTCCATACTCATGTTAATGATATGCATAGTAACTCACTAAATTACCTTATGGGGCAGAGGGCTAATTGTGTTTTCAGAAGGGCTAACTGTCTTCTATTTTCACTCTTATTCACTCTTTATCGTAAGAGGAGTAATTTTACGGTAATTGTATATCACCTTTGTTTCTTCCAAGGAATAGCAGATGGTGATCAAGTAAATTGCACGATCTTCTCTTTAAAGGAAGTCCTCCCTAAATCTGGGGTTGGTCATACAAATCAAATGACGCCTGTGACTAGGCTTCTTAGTGTTCATGTACCGTATATGTGAATGTAACATTTAGGATAAACAACTCACACACAAGAAATGTAACCCAGCGTCCAGGATAGCCAACCCCAGCAGCAGAGAAGGATGTATCCCTGTTCCAAACACACTAACAGACATGCACCGGCGCGAGCATGCACACACATGCATATGCCAGGCAGAAAAACACTTACATATGCCAGGCAGTCACACATGTACATACACAAGGCACACATACTAACATTTGTTGTGACACTCTACCTTCTTATTCATCCTCACATCATCCTAATCTTAATCAGAGTCCTGCGTTATTATTGAACCATGAGGAAACAGCTCTTTAGCTTTACAACAACATCCTATTTACCAATAAACCAAACTCCTCAGTGACTTCAGGATGCAAGTCTCATTACTTCAAATACTAAATAGCAGTGCATACAGCCACACAGTTTGAGACTAGCTTTGCAGTTTGTGTTGAACTCAACAGGGTGCAGACTGGCGTCTGAATGGGGAATGACCCTTAATCGTCACTCCTTTGCTAACATTACTGAGAGCTCCAACTCTGCCCTGCCATCCAGATACTGAACCAGTGCCAAGGGCCAGAGGCTGTGAAAAGGGAAGAGGCAGTCAGGGGGGAAGAGCCTGAGTTAACCTCCGTGGCTCATGTTTCTACGGGGCACTAATGGACGCCTGTCATCGTTACGGACTGAAACAGGAGGGCGCCTGCCAGCTGCGTGACCCCCATAAAACAGAGCAGGAAATCCTAGCAGGGAAATGAGAGTGAAGGAGAGAGGAACTCCTGCTCGTTTCTCTTCTCTCCTTCAACTCTACTCTCTCTCTTTTCCCTGTTGTCTCTCTCACATGACCAGTTTCAATCTTTGACCTCCAGCTTACTGCTGCTGCACTCTGTTTATTAAGCACTACATGAATTAACTTCCATGTTCCCCTCTCGGCCAATAAACTGCTATGTCACCACTATGAAAAGAAAGAAGAAAAAAAAGAGAAAGAACTGTTTACTGTAAGAACTGTCAGGAGCTTCAGAAGAACAAGGGTGGGAATTGGACCCTAGGTGATTTTAGGTCTCTGAATCGTACAATTGATTTAACCGTTACTCTGTGCTCATGTCCAGATTTTGAGCTAATATTCAAATACTATACATAAACTCCATTGAATTCTTGTTACAGTTGTTAAGGGCCTTTAAACTGTGAATTACTATATGCAGAGCGTTACCTTTGCTCTGTCTCCAAAGTCCAGGGTCAGTAATTGTCTCATCCCTCTCAGAAGTAGTCAGAGAAACGTAACTGCTGCTTTATCAGGGGGGATCCTTATCAGATCCTCAGTGACTCACGCCTGTAAACACGCAGAAGACAGGACTGTCTCCTGGTGCTCTATTACATCAAACCAGATAGCTTGCCACCTTTATTATAGCACTGGAGCTACACATTAATCTGGATCACGAGTCTCCTCTGCTGAAGCCTGCTGAAGCTGTCATGTGATAAACTGGGTAATTTACGGTAGTGCCATCATAATTACAATACAACCCTTCAAGATGTGGCCATCTTGGCTTGAAGACGTGCATTTTATTGTAGGCCCAAGAGATTAGATAAAAACACAAGACAAAACAGTGTCACTTATGACTTGAGAGACTTGACTAATACATTTAGGTTTCATACAGTACTTTCAATAATGATCCGAATGTGCATGTTTGTGAACATGTTTGTGTGTGTGCATGTGTAATCTGTGCATGATTCAGATTGGCACAACTCTGCATAGCTGGGACTGGACATCCTGAGTGGAAACCACCGCTGCCCGAGCTGCATTTTCCTGCACCACACAACCCACTCTCTCAAAGAGTCACTTGACTGGACCCTCATATAGGAAGTGAAAGAGGAAGCCCCCCCCCATCCCATCCTCTATTCCACTCTTTGCTGTGCTGTTCACGTGAAGCCACAGATAGACAGGTCATCCATTGCACAATAACAATAGTTAAGTTGGAAATAACTGGCTCTGACTGGTAATGTCCTGCTGCTGTAGATGTCAAATGTCTGGTCAGTGGATGGTATTATCATGGAAATATCCTCAGCAAGCAAGTGAATTATGAAAAATCATACTTTTACTGTAACTGTTGGCAGGAGAGGCATTTGCTGTGACAAATATTATACCCCTGGCCTT
Source organism: Salvelinus alpinus (assembly GCF_045679555.1). Lineage (NCBI taxonomy): Eukaryota > Metazoa > Chordata > Actinopteri > Salmoniformes > Salmonidae > Salvelinus > Salvelinus alpinus. The sequence continues at coordinate 15,130,850 of NC_092097.1, read as the reverse complement.
GCTGTTGTATGGGGTTAGCTACTGATGTAGGATCTTAATTTGATCCAGTTTGCTACAGCAGGAAAATAATCCTGCACCATCAGGAAATGTGAATTATTTTATGTGGATTATATTTAATGGACATTTTTGTAGGGGTTAATACATTTTTTGTAAGGGGAAATCAAGTCTGAAATTTCAACGTAGAAATTACAAACTTCAGAAGCCGCCTTTTTAAACCCCAAATACACTACAAATTAAGATCCTACTTCTGTTAAGGATGGGTATGACTGTGAGGATGGTGGATTGGCTTGAAGTTTGAGTAGAAAAGGCCCCTTTTGCCCCGCACCCCTCCCTTACTGACGCCCTGGCTGTGTTCATTGGTGACACTGCCTCTCCCCACACAATGGCGCACATCCCTGACATTCCTATGTCTGTGCCCACTGTCTGTGGAGCAGCCAGGCCTCGGCAAATCAGCACAAAGCCCCAAGAGCAGGACTCCATTTGCCTGCCCCATCCCCCATCACACAATCACCGTCACTACAAACAAGAACCCTAAAATCATGTTGTCACCTGTGTTTACACATTTTTATTGAGCAATAGAATTGAAAGTTAATCAGTCCCTTTATATGTATTACATTACAACTATAACTAAACCAGCAGCAATAACTGACGATGACACTTTAAAATGGTCTACTCTACTGTGATGACCTGCTGGTATCATTGAAGGTCAACTGTTTGTGAATTTGAAAGGAGTAAAGGTGGCTGATGATGCTTGCCCTCCTCTCTTTATATTTTCCTCCCTCAACCACTCTTTCTCTCAATATAGCTTTGCTTCTCTAGTTCTTTCCATCCATATATTGTGTTTGTAAACCATTTATCTCCTTCTCTCCATCTCTCGTCTATTTTCTCTCTCCACCATTCTCTCCGTCTCTCTTCAACTCTCTCTCGCTGACGCCACAGAGAAGCAGACACCTTTCATCCTGCTGACTCAGTAATCAGCCTGAGGCGGTGGGTGTGGGGTGGGGGTGTTGGTGGCAGCGAGCGAGCGAGCGAGGAGGGGGAAGTGCTTGGCTCCCACATCAGGCACACTAGCCTATCACATGCAATGAAAAAGAGCTGGCTAATGGCTTTTAGAATGGTGTCCTGCAAGCTGTGTTACATGAGCACAAACCGCTGTCTCCTCTCTTTCAACAATCTACTTCATACTAAACACAGTGACTGTCACATGCAGGCAGATATGCAAGCGCGCATGCATACACACACACACACAAATCCATTGTAATTGCACTGATTATTACAGTAAATAGATGGAAATCAAAGGATTGTTACGTATTCAGATCTTGGGAGTGGGTCCATTCCTGATTCACATCTTCTTGCTCCAGTGTGTCACATTGGTGACGGCAAGCAGAAGACACTACAAACAGACCACTTGATCCTCACCCTGGGCAGTGGAATGACCTTCCGGGAATCTGCCTACTGTTTTCAGTGGGAAAGTGCTTTTGCACCTGTGCTCTGTTTCTGAGGCAGTTCACACACTGCACAGAGGGTAAGGTCAACACTGTGAGGTCATATACTGTATGAGTGGAGGAGAAACAGTCAGCCAGGTTAAAGGTTAAAGCCATTAGTATAACACCTGCTCATCTGAACTCTTGAGGAAAAAAGTTAAAGGAAAAAAGAACACAACACTGAGGCAACACTTTTTTTCAATGTTCAATCTATTGAAAATCTCTCTCTTGGATGCTATTTTATTGTGTCTACTAAACAGCCCTCAGTGAGTAAATGTAAATATCTTACCAAAAACAACTACACATTTTTTATTACAAAGTTGAGCAAAAATGATACAAGCCTATTTAGGATAAATGTTAAATACATTGGCTGGTACAGTATGGGTACACATTGTTACGTAGTACTTACAAATGTTAAATATCTTTGCAACTTGCCCAATTTCAGAGATTTACAATAAAACTAGTGTGATCAACATTGAGGGAAGGTTTAATACAATCAATTTAAGTTTGTTTACAAATCTAATGGATGTAAAAAACAACAACAACACCAACCATGTTGTACAAATGTGTGTATAATGTGTAATTAAGCAGTCATATAACAGTACACTTGCTTACAGTTTGTAACTACAACATAAATACATGTTTTAACAACACTTGATATAAAGTAAGACAATAGTCCACAATTTAAATTAAATGTAAAGCCATTAACATACATAAAGTATTCAGACCCCTTGACTTGTTCCACATTTTGTTACGTTACAGCCTTATTCTAAAATTGATTAAATAATGTTTTCCCCTCATCAATCTATACACAATAGCCCATAATGACAAAGCGAAAACAGGTTTAAGAAATGTTTTAATTTGAGACTCGAAATTGATTTCATGGAACATCAGGTTTCCATTGATCCTCCTTGCGAAGTTTATACAACTTGATTGGAGCCCACCTGTGGGAAATTCAATTGATTGGACATGATTTGGAAAGGCACACAGCTGTCTATATAAGGTCCCACAGTTGACAGCACATGTCAGAGCAAAAAACAAGCCATGAGGTCGAAAGAATTGTCTGTAGAGCTCCGAGACAGGATTGTGTCGATGCACAGATCAGGGGAAGGGTACCAAAGCATTTCTGCAGCATTGAAGGTCCCCAAGAAAACAGTGGCCTCCATCATTCTTAACTGAGCAATCAGGGGGAGAATGGCCTTGGTCAGGGAGGTGACGAAGAACGCGATGGTCACTCTGACAGAGCTCCAGAGTTTCTCTTCTTCCAGAAGGACAACCATCTCTGCAGCACTCCACCAATTAGGCCTTTATGTTAGAATGACCAGATGGAAGCCACTCCTCAGTAAATGGCACATGACAGCCCAATTTGAGTTTGCCAAAAGGCACCTAAAGGACTCTCAGACCATGAGAAACAAGATTCTCTGGTCTGATGAAACCAAGATTGAACTCTATGGCCTAAATGCCAAGCGTCACGTCTGGAATAAAACTGGCGCCATCCCTACGGTGAAGCACCTTTGGCAGCGACTACAGCCTCGAGTCTTCTTGGGTATGACGCTACAAGCTTGGCACACCTGTATTTGGGGAGTTTCTCCCATTCTTCTCTGCAGATCCTCTCAAGCTCTGTCAGGTTGGGTGGAAGCGTTGCTGCACAGCTATTTTCAGGTCTCTCCAGAGATGTTCGATCCGGTTTAAGTCCGGGCTCTGGCTGGACCACTCAAGGACATTCAGAGACTAGTACCGAAGCCACTCCTGCATTGTCTTGGCTATGTGCTTAGGGTCGTTGTCCTGTTGGAAGGTGAACCTTCGCCCCCAGTCTGAGGTCCTGAGAGCTCTGGAGCAGGTTTTCATCAAGTATCTCTCTGCACTTTGCGCCATTCATCTTTGCCTTGTTTCAGACTAGTCTCCCAGTTCCTGCCGCTGAAAAACATCCCCACAGCATGATTCTGCCACCACCATGCTTTACCGTAGGGATGGTGTCAGGTTTCCTCCAGACGTGACGCTTGGCATTCAGGCCAAAGAGTTCAATCTTTTTCTCATGGTCTGAGAGTCTTTAAGTGTCTTTTGGCAAACTCCAAGCGGGCTTCATGTGCCTTTTACTGAGGTGTGGCTTTCGTCTGAAAACTCTACCATAAAGGCCTGATTGGTGGAGTGCTGCAGAGATGGTTGTCCTTCTGGAAAGTTCTCCCATCTCCACAGAGGAACTCTAGAGCACTGTCAGAGTGACCATCGGGTTCTTGGTCACCTCCCTGACCAAGGCCCTTCTCCCCCGATTTCTCAGTTTGGCCGGGAGGCCGGCTTTAGGAAGAGTCTTTAGGAAGAGTCTGGTTTCAAACTTCTTCCATTTAAGAATGATGGAGGCCACTGTGTTCTTGGGGACCTTCAAACAACCTTCAAACAACCACCCCTCATCACTGTCAAAAATGCTCCCTAAAACACTTCTGCGAGCAGGCCTTTCTAATCGACCTGACCCGGGTATCCTGGAAGGATATTGACCGCATCCCGTCAGTTGAGGATGCCTGGTTGGTCTTTAAAAGTAATTTCCTCACCCTCTTAAATAAGCATGCCCCTTTCAAAAAATGTAGAACTAATAACAGATATAGCCCTTGCTTCACTCCAGACCTGACTGCCCTTGACCAGCAGAAAAACATTCTGTGGCGTACTGCACTAGCATCAAATAGTCCCTGCGATATGCACGTTTTCAGGGAAGTCAGGAACCAATACACACAGTCAGTTAGGAAAGCAAAGGCTAGCTTTTTCAAACAGACATTTGCATCCTGTAGCTCTAACTCCAAAAAGTTCTGGGACACTGTAAAGTCCATGGAGAATAAGAGCACCTCCTCCCAGTTGCCCACTGCACTGATGCTAGGAAACACTGTCACCACCAATGAATCCATGATAATCGAGAATTTCAATAAGCATTTCTCTACATCTGGCCATGCTTTCCTCCTGGCTACCCCAACCCCGGGCAACAGCTCTGCACCCCCCACAGCTACTTGCCCAAGCATCCCCAGCTTCTCCTTCACCCAAATCCAGATAGCAGATGTTCTGAAAGAGCTGCAAAACCTTGACCCGTACAAATCAGCTGGGCTAGACAATCTGGACCCTCTCTTTCTAAAATGATCCACCGCCATTGTTGCAACCCCTATTACTAGTCTGTTCAACCTCTCTTTCGCATCGTCTGAGATTCCCAAAGACTGGAAAGCTGCCGCGGTCATCCCCCTCTTCAAAGGGGGAGACACTCTAGACCCAAACTGTTACAGACCTATATCCATCCTGCCCTGCCTTTCTAAAGTCTTCGAAAGCCAAGTTAAAAAACAGATCACTGACAATTTCGAATCCCACCGTACCTTCTCTGCTGTGCAATCTGGTTTCCGAGCTGGTCACGGGTGCACCTCAGCCACGCTCAAGGTACTAAACGATATCATAACCGCCATCGATAAAAGACAGTACTGTGCAGCCGTCTTCATCGACCTGGCCAAGGCTTTTGACTCTGTCAATCACCACATTCTTAACGGCAGACTCAACAGCCTTGGTTTCTCAAATGACTGTCTCGCCTGGTTCACCAACTACTTCTCAGATAGAGTTCAGTGTGTCAAATCGGAGGGCTTGTTGTCTGGACCTCTGTCAGTCTCTAAGGGGGTACCACAGGGTTCAATTCTCGGGCCGACTCTTTTCTCTGTTAATATAAATGATGTCGCTCATGCTGCGGGTGTTTCCTTGATCCACCTCTACGCAGACGACACCATTCTGTACACATCTGGCCCTTCTTTGGACACTGTGTTAACCTCTCTTGGGTAGGTGGCAGTATTTTCACGTCCGGATGAAAAGCGTGCCCAGAGTAAACTGCCTGCTACTCAGGCCCAGCTGCTAGGATATACACATTATTAGTGGATTTGGATAGAAAACACTCTGGAGTTTCGAAAACTGTTTGGATGATGTCTGTGAGTATAACAGAACTCATATGGCAGGCTAAAACCTGAGAAACAATCCAACCCGGAAGTGGGAAATCTGAGGTTTGTAGTTATTCAACTCTTTGCTTATCCAAGATACAGTGGAAATGGGGTCATATTGCACTTCCTAAGGCTTCCACTAGATGTCAACAGTCTTTAGAACCTTGTTTGAGGCTTCTACTGTGAAGTGGGTGCAAATGAGAGGGGAATGAGTCAGAGGTCTGCCAGAGAGCCACGAGCTGACCAGGCGCGTTCACGTGAGAGCGTTAGCTTGCGTTCCATTGCATTTCTGAAGACAAAGGAATTCTCCGGTTGGAACATTATTGAAGATTTATGTTAAAAACATCCTAAAGATTGATTCTATACATCGTTTGACATGTTTCCACGGACTGTAACGGAACTTTTTGACTTTTCGTCTGCACCTAGTGATCGCGCGTCATGAATTTTGATTACTGGTCTAAACGCGCTAACAAAAAGGAGGTATTTGGACATAAATGATGGACTTCATCAAACAAAACAAACATTTATTGTGGAACTAGGATTCCTGGGAGTGCATTCTGATGAAGATCATCAAAGGTAAGTGAATATTTATAATGCTATTCTGACATCTGTTGACTACACAACATGGCGGATATCTCTTTGGGTTGTGTTGGTCTCTGAGCGCTGTACTCAGAATATTGTATGGTGTGCTTTTTCTGTAAAGTTTTTTTGAAATCTGACACAGCGGTTGCATTAAGGAGAAGTGGATCTAAAATTCCATGCATAACAGTTGTATCTTTTAGCAATGTTTATTATGAGTATTTCTGTAAATTGATGTGGCTCTGCAAAATCACTGGATGTTTTGGAACTACTGAACATAACGTGCCAATTTAAACTCAGATTTTTGGATATAAATATGAACTTTACCGAACAAAACATACATGTATTGTGTAACATGAAGTCCTATGAGTGTCATCTGATGAAGATCATCAAAGGTTAGTGATACATTTTATCTCTATTTCTGCTTTTTGTGACTCCTCTCTTTGGCTGGAAAAATGGCTGTGACTTGGCTCTGACTTAACATAATCGTTTGGTGTGCTTTCGTTGTAAAGCCTTTTTGAAATCGGACATTGTGGCTGGATTTACAACAAGTGTATCTTTAAAATGGTGTAAGATACTTGTATGTTTGAGGAATTTTAATTATGGGATTTCTGTTGTTTTGAATTTGGCGCCCTGCAGTTTCACTGGCTGTTGACGAGGTGAGACGCTACCATCCCACATACCCTAGAGAGGTTAACAAACCTCCAAACGAGCTTCAATGCCATACACACTCCTTCCGTGGCCTCCAACTGCTCTTAAACGTTAGTAAAACTAAACGCATGCTCTTCAACCGATCGCTGCCCGCACCCACCTGCCCGACTAGCATCACTACTCTGGACGGTTCTGACTTAGAATATGTGGACAACTACAAATACTTACAGTGCTGTGAAAAAGTATTTTCCCTCTTCCTGATTTCTTTTTTTTTGCACATTTGTCACACTTAAATGTTTCAGATCATCAAACAAATTTAAATATTACACAAAGATAACCCAAGTAAACACAAAATGCAGTTAAGTGATGATTTTATTTATTAAGGATAAAAAGCTATCCGACCCTGCATGGCCCTATGTGAAAAGGTAATTGCGCCCTAAACCTAATAACTGGTTGTCCCACCCTCAGCAGCAACAACTGCAATCAAGCGTTTGCGATAACTGGCAATGAGTCTTTCACATCACTGTGGAGGAATTTTGGCCCACTCTTCTTTGCAGAATTGTTTTAATTCAACCACATTGGAGGGTTTTCGAGCATGAACCGCCTTTTTAAGGTCACACCACAACATCTCAATCGGATTCAAGTCCTGACATTGACTGGGCCACTCCAAAACCTTCTTCTTTTTTTTAAGCTATTCAGAGGTGGACTTGCTGGTGTGTTTTGGATCATTATCCTGCTGCAGAACCCAAGTGCGCTTCAGCTTGAGGTCACGAAATGATGGCCGGACATTCTCCTTCAGGATTTTTTGGTAGAGAACAGAATTCATGGTTCCATCAATCACAGCAAGTCGTCCAGGTCCTGAAGCAGCAAAGCAGCTCCAGACCATCACACTACCACCACCTTATTTGACTGTTGGTATGATGTTCTTTTTCTGAAATGCTGTGTTACTTTTACGCTAGATGTAACGTGACGTACACCTTCCAAAATGTTCAACTTTTGTCTCGTCAATCCACAGAATATTTTCCCAAAAGTCTTGGGGATCATCAAGATGTTTTTTTGCCAAAAGTGAGACGAGCCTTTATGTTCTTTTTGGTCAGCAGTGGTTTTCGCCTTGGAACTCTGCCATGGATGCCATTTTTGCCCAGTCTCTTTCTTATGGTTGAATCATGAACACTGACCTTAACTGGGGCAAGTGACGCCTGCAGTTCTTTAGATGTTGTTGTGGGTTCTTTTGTGAGCTATTGAATGAGTCGTCGCTGCGCTCTTGGGGTAATTTTGGTAGGCCGGCCACTCCTGGGAAGGTTCACCACTGTTCCAAATTTTCTCCATTTGTGGATAATGGCTCTCACCGTGGTTCGCTGGAGTCCCAAAGCTTTAGAAATGGCTTTGTAACCCTTTCCAGACTGATAGATGTCAATTACTTTGTTTCTCATCTGTTCCTGAATTTCTTTGGATCGCGGCATGATGTCTTGCTTTTTGAGATTTTTTGGGCCTACTTCACTTTGTCAGACAGGTTCTATTCAAGTGATTTCTTGATTCAGCAGGTCTGGCAGTAATCAGGCCTGGGTGTGGCTAGTGAAATTGAACTCAGCTTTCCAAAAAATTTGATTAACCACAGTAAATTCATGATTTAACAAGGGGGGGCAATTACTTTGTCACATAGGGCCATGAAGGTCCGGATATCTTTTTATCCTTAATAAATAAAATTATCACTTAGAAACTGCATTTTGTGTTTACTTGGGTTATCTTTGTGTAATATTAACATTTGTTTGATGATCTGAAACATTTAAGTGTGACAAATGTGCAAAAAAATAAGAAATCAGGAAGGGGGCAAATACTTTTTCACAGCACTGTAGGTGTCTGGCTAGAATATAAACTCTCCTTCCAGACTCATATTAAGCATCTCCAATCCAAAATTAAATCTAGAATCGGCTTCCTATTTCGCAACAAAGCCTCCTTCACTCACGCTGCCAAACATACCCTCGTAAAACTGACTATCCTACCGATCCTCGACTTCGGCGATGTCATTTACAAAATAGCCTCCAACACTCTACTTAGCAAACTGGATTCAGTCTATCACAGTGCCATCCGTTTTGTCACCAAAGCCCCATATACCACCCACCACTGCGACCTGTATGCTCTCGTTGTCACGCCCTGGCCTTAGTTGTCTTTGTTTTCTTTATTATTTTGGTTAGGTCAGGGTGTGACATGGGGGATGTATGTGTTTTGTCTTGTCTAGGGGTTTTGTATGTTTATGGGGTGTTTACTAGTCTAGGTGTTTGTATGTCTATGGTTGCCTAGATTGGTTCTCAATTAGAGGCAGCTGTTTATCGTTGTCTCTGATTGGGAACCATATTTAGGCAGCCATATTCCGTTGGGTATTTTGTGGGTTATTGTCTATGTATTTGTTGCTTGTGTCTGCACTTTATATATATAGCTTCACGTTCGTTTTGTTGTTTTTATTAGTTTGTTTAAGTGTTCTTCGTTTCGTTATTAATAAATAGAAGAATGTATTCGTATCACGCTGCGCCTTGGTCCTCCTCTCTTCCTCCATACAACGAACGTAACACTCATAGGCTGGCCCTCGCTACATATTTGTCGCCAGACCCACTAGCTCCAGGTCATCTATAAGTCTTTGCTAGGTAAAGCTCCGCCTTATCTCAGCTCATTGGTCACCATAACAACACCCACCCGTAGCACGCGGTCCAGCAGGTATATCTCACTGGTCATCCCCAAAACCAACACTTACTTTGGACGCCTTTCCTTCCAGTTCTCTGCTGCCAATGACTGGAACGAATTACAAAAACGCTGAAGTTGGAGACTTATATCTCCCTCACTAACTTTAAGCATCAGCTATCTGAGCAGCTTACCGATCGCTGCAGCTGTATATAGCCCATCTGTAAATAGCCCACCCAACTACCTACCTCATCCCCATATTGTTTTTATTTACTTTTTTGCTCTTTTGCACACCAATATTTCTACTTGCACATCATCATCTGCACATCTATCACTTCAGTGTTAATTTGCTAAATTGTAATTACTTCGCTGCTATGGCCTATTTATTGCCTTACCTCCTTACTCCATTTGCACACACTGTATATAGATTTTTCTATTGTGTTATTGACTGTACTTTTGTTTATCCTATGTGTTAACTCTGTGTTGTTTTTTGTCGCACTGCTTTGCTTTATCTTGGCCAGGGTCGCAGTTGTAAATGAGAACTTGTTCTGAACTGGCCTACCTGGTTAAATACAGGTGAAATAAAGAAATAATAAAGAAATAAAAATGCTGCAGAATTCTTTTGGTACCCTTCCCCTGATCTGTGCTTCGACACAATCCGGTCTCAACGCTCTACGGACAATTCTTTCGAAAACCTCATGGCTTGGTTTTTGCTCTGACATGAACTGTCAACTGTGGGACCTTATATAGACAGGTGTGTGTCTTTCCAAATCATGTCCAATCAATTGAATTTACCACAGGTGGACTCCAATCAAGTTGTAGAAACATATCAAAGATGATCAATGCAAACAGGATGCACCTGAGCTCAATTTCCAGTCTCCTAGCAAAGGGTCTGAATATTTATGTGAATATGTTTTCTGTTTTTAATATTTTATACATTTGCAAAAAATTCTAAAAACCTGTTTTCGCTTTGTCATTATGGGGTATTGTGTATAAAGTGCTGATCATTTAAATAAGGCTGTAATGTAAAAAAAATGTGGAAAAAGTCAAGGGGTCTGAATACTTTCCGAAACCACTGTAATTTCATTAACACTTCCATTGTTTAACACCTCCCTACTTTGAACTGCAAACAGCCACCATGGTTTAACTACTCCCCCACCCCTCCAATTTTGCCAGTTACCCACTGATATGTATAAAAGGGCTATGTATACCTGCAAGAAAGTGGTAAATAAGAGGCTGTTTGAAAGTGGGTCATATACACGTTACAGGTAATATACCACATATTCTGTCTGAAATGGGCATTATCTCCACCACACAGCCCCAGCCAGTGAGTCTTCAGTGTCTTCACATCCAGTGGTCCCTCAGGAAGCAACCATCAATGGTCAAATGTCAGCATACAGAAAAAAGAGACACTCCACTTTCATTTGTCACAAGCCAAATTAGTGCATTTGTATGCAAAAGTGTTTATTATTAGGCCTAAGTTTTGTATAATTTTTTTTCTATCAAGTCAGTTGACTGTGTGTAAAACATAAATACAATTTTATATTTTCATTATATAGCCAATAAACTTGATCCTGTTAAATCACAGTCCCAATAACCTGGAATGTTATAATGTACATTGGGGACTTTCACTGCTCTTTATTGCACACAGGTGAATGAGTAAAATGTTGAAGGAATATGTCTTAGTTATCATAAATGCTGTATTAGGCATCATGAGCTGTTTGCGTGATTTAGTATATGCACAGACCAAACTTTTAAAAAGGCTTCCACAGCTTTCTTGGAGCCTGATGTACAATGCGTATGCTCCAAGTGCAAAGTTCACACTTGTTTTCTCAGATGGAATGAATCCTAGACGTTATGGTATGGTGAAAGAAAGGAGTGTAAATGGAGAGACATTTGTTTTAATCAATCAATCACTCAATAACCTTTTTTATAAAAACACATTTGTCACAGCTTTGAATTTGGTGTTTTATGGAGCTCCTTCTTGTTGTAATGACTGTCGTTCTTTCCACATCAATAAGCCTAATTAAAAGTGAGCAAGATGACTTGCGTTCCTTTACATTTTGTCTGCCTGTCGCACTACACTTCTCCTTTATACAGACATGAGTAAAATAATAATCATACTGCTAAGTGTTAAAACAATATGGCCACATAAAGCAAACCTTTGTCTCTATAAAAAAAATATATATTCTGGAGAAAGGAAATATTACAAAATCTAAAGCCACTAGCTTCCATGATCTAGTCATGGAATCAATGAAAGAATACATAAGTGAGCCAGGAAAATGTTTATAAGTGGATCCAACAATTACTCAACAGACTAACACAAAGAAGTATTAATGGTTTTATTGATCTAAAGCAGATGACAAATGATTTCAACACAGCTGGATAGGTAACAAAAAAATTATGGTCATTTGCAGGCAATAACGCATCATAATAAAAAAAATGCAATCTAGCTCTTTTTCTTGAACAATTAACAAACATGTCTGTGAAAGAAAAACAACACAATTTTAAGCCACATCTGACCAGCAGAACCAGGTCCTCAAAATGCAATGTGAGTCAAAGGATGTCCAGCACAAGGACATACATCATCATCAACCATGTATGCATTATATTTGTTAGAATAGAATTATCACAGAAAAGCACTTGAGTGAAGATCTGAACACAAATAAGTAAAACCATTTCCAAGTGTTTTGATGGATGAATCAATGTAAGACAAAATTGAGAGTCGGCCTAGTGGCCTACATGAAGCCAAAAATTTATATTGTAATTCTCGTATGTAATGTACTTTCATAAATCAGACTGGTTATTCAATTTAGCAAAAGTAAGAGGAACTATTTCAAGTATGTTCGTGAAGATGTGTGTGTGGCAAAGTAGCCTACAACAGCCAAGTTTAGGCCTACTAAATAGACAGTTCCATACATGTCCAGCATGCATGATTGATTATAGATTAATATTACAAATCTGACTTATTATCGTAATAATTTTAAAAGCTGAATTAGATGATAGGTTTGCATCAAGAACTTGTATGAAATCATTAATATTGTTAAAACAAATAAGCATATCAATAAAAAAAAAATCGGTAAAATAGATTTTGTGGCTGTTACAAAGAATAAACTCACATAAAATACTCGGGCGAGGAAGGATTGTCACTGGTTGACCCAGTTTCATGGTAACCATTAGAACCAGTCAATTTCTCGCATTTGAGTTTATATGCGTCCCTCTCGCGTGCCAGCCGGTTGAGCTCGTTCTTTAACTGCTCCACCTGTGTGACAAGGCTGGTCTTCTCATGCTCCAGAACGTGCTTCAGCTGAACACGTTTGTAGCGGCAGGATTGTGCATAACCGCGGTTTTTCAGGGTTCGGCGCTTCTGCTTCAGACGCATCACGTCGTCCTTGGTCAGACCCCTCATGTGCCGATTGAGCTCCCTCACTGACATAGACACCAGCTGGTCGTCGGAGAAGCCGCTCTCCACGTTGAGTCGTCTGTCGTGGCGATTCTGCTGATGGAGGTGGTGCGCACTTAGCTGCGAGTCGGGTGAGTGCGGAGCCGAGTAGTCGAGGTCGTGCTTGTTGGGGTTATATTGATTTTGGCAGTGCATATCTTGCATATCAGGGGGACCCGAGAGGGCGTCGGGTTGACGGTTAAGTCCAGGGTACTGCTGAGCATGACCGTTGAGGTTATGTGCCGCCCCGTACCCTTCGAAATCCGATTGGAGAGCCTGTTGGTGACCGTGTGGAGAGGGTTGGTGCCCGTGGACTGTGGTACCGATGAGGGCCTCCACTGCGTCCTCAGGTGTCAGGCCAAAAGTGTTGGGATACATTTGCTGAGAATAACCTCCACTGCTGGGCGTCCAGTAAAGATCATCATCAGGGTTCCTCTGCTCACCCGGATTATAACTCGGTGACGAGGGCACCGAACTGCAAGGGGTGCTGACCGGGGTGGAGGAGACTGAGTCCGGTCTCTGGAGATCGCTGCACGGCCCAAAGAATGAGCGGTCGATCCCCTGCATTGTCTCCTTCTTCACATCGAACTTCATCAAGTCGAACGCACTGACATAACCCAAAGGGGTTTTCGGCAGACCCAGGTTTGTATGTGATTCGGCGGTCATTATTTTCTGGATCTATTTATCTTGGCCACATCCAAGGGTCACAAAACTCAATTCTTTCATGCAGTCTTTTGCAACAATTTCACTATTGGAAGACGTTTTATACAATCATAAGTCCGTCAAATGAAATCTACAGTGAAAATACGCGTGCGCAAAAATGGAAAGAAACCCGTCCTCTTCACTCAAAAGTTTAGAAACACATACAGTAGCCTATTAATCGGACAGAAGAAAAGTGCTCAGAGTCCACGGCGGGGCCAAGAGCTCTCTGCATGTGTGTAGCGCTACTGGTTTATGCTTGCGAGCGCACTTTCTTCATAAAGAACCGTTGCATGATGTCACACGATATAGACTACACCTCCATGCTCCTCTCCAATAAAAAGACGGCGAGAAGGGCAATTTGCATAATAGCTGATGTATGTGTTTTGACAATCCAGCAGAGGTTGAATGTAGAATGTAGCCCACATTTTTTTTTTTACATAGATCTGCAGACAGACATATTGTACACGTTTTCTAGGCTACTGTGGCCTACTTCTTTATTTAATTTGTGCATTCGTTTTTCTTTCTTTCACACTTTCCCTCGCCAATTGATGTATTAAAAGTGTTTATTTTGAAAGACCGTTTAGGAACTGATGCTGGAATGCAAAACATCTGAGGACTAAATAGGCTATGTTAATTCTGTAGGCTATATGTCCAGGGATATATATATTGTAGTCAATAGGGCTAGTAAATAAACATTTAGTCGCCCTAAATGATCATATGACTTTCCATATAAATAACATAAAAGCATCACGGTTTTAAAGTCACGGTTATATTTGGACTACGGTGCTTATATTTAAGGGGAAGTTCATTCTGCAAAAAGACAATTAAGAATTCTAATAGAGCTGTTGTGCTTTTTTGAATAATCCACCACCACCCATAATAAACAAATAGCCTATCCTATCTCTAATCCATGAGTAGCTCATTGAAAATAAATGTTTATATTCCACTTGCATGTGTTCTATTTGATTTCTCCTTACATTATATGAAAACCACAAAGGGTTGATCATAGAGCTAGAAATAGGCTAATTCTAAATAACTGTATTTCTATGGGGTTTCTCCTGAGAGTGGGCAGCCAAATGTTATATTTATGGATCTATGCTGACCCCTTGAGGTGATATGAGGTAAAACTTCATTCTTGCCCCTCAGTGTATACTGAACCTTGAATGAAAACTAGTTGTCTGATAGCTACCCCGTTCTTTTTAAATTAAAACAAAATGTGAATGTTGGCTTTTTTATAATGACCTTGCCAAAAGAATGTAAAGAGCATGCACATTAGCCTATACCAGGTAAGTATGATAATGGTGGCTTGTGATTTTCTCAGCACATCACATATTGTACTTTCTTGTAGCCTTCTCTCCCTCTGTTTGTGTGTGTGTGTTTATACATAACATCTATCCAACATGGTCAGAGGGTGCTGCTGGGCACTGGTTATTTGGTAAACATACAGGCTTCTAATGAAATGAGTAGTTGTTTTTCAGACCAGTGACAGTAAAGGAACATGGAGAAAATGGGAAGCAGCATACACAGAAAATCAATGGCCAGACTGCACAAGGCTAAAGTTATGATTGCTGGAGAACAACTGAGGTATGAGAGAGAAAGTGAGAGAGAGAGAGAGAGAGAGAGAGAGAGAGAGAGAGAGAGAGAGAGAGAGAGAAGAGAGAGATTGGCTTTCTTTATGGTTATGCTACCTGTTGAAACGTACTGTGTGGAAATCCGACAAGCTCCTTCCAGATATAGTAGTTTGCATATTTCCTTCAGCTGACCTTCCAATTTAATGTAAACATTTAATTATAAGAGATACAATATATCATATAAGAAATGTCAACTGAAACTGATTCAATTCATGTTTGAATATATTTCTTAAGGTGCCCTTGTCTACTTATAGTAGTTATAGCTGCTTTATTCAACATTTTACCTCACTACAAGGTTGAGGCTGCATGATGGCAAACTGATCAAGGATCGACGGTACCATCTGCGCACTTACCCCAACTGCTTTGTAGCCCAAGAGCTTACAGACTGGTTGATCAGCAACAAGGAAGCTCCCGATCGGGCCACAGCAGTCTGCCTCATGCAACACCTGATGGACCATGACATTGTGCACCATGGTAGGGCACCACAATAACATTCCTCAGGGGATATAAAATGCATAGTAGCTTTTCCAAGAGCTTATAGCCCTGACACAGGACAAAGTGCATATCCAACTCCTATAATGCAGTTTCTCACAAGAGCATAAGAGCTTTGCCAAGATACTAACATTGATAATTGATATGGGAGATCCAAAATGCTGAACCATAAAGTAGGGCAATGTGAAGACACTCTCAGGACGTTTCCTTTGTCTCTCTTCCACTCTGATCTCTTTAGTTTGTGACAAGCACCCTATATTCAAGAATGCAAAATTGCTGTACCGTTTCCGTAAGGATGATGGCACATTTCCATTTAACACCGAGGTGAAGGTCTTCATCCGAGGACAACGATTGTATGAGCAGTAAGAACTACTTTGTTCACCCTGGGGGTCTCTATCTGGTAGGAACAAGTGTCCTTGCTGAGGTCAAACCTATCTTAGGGTAACCACATCATCTGTATTATGTTCTCAGTATGTGCTAGTTATAGTGATTATGGACTGAAACTTGAAACTTTACCAACTGTATACACAAGTTTGTGTGTAATTGTTCCATTCATTCTGTCTCTGGAGTGCAAAATGGATGTGACCTGATTTGTGTGTCTGTGTTTTGTAGTCTAATAACTGGCAGAGACTCCATTCTGCAACTAAGGGAGGAGCAGGGTGTTGCATACCAGCGCTCCATCCCTGGCTGCCAGTTGATGGACTGGTTGTTACAGAATGGAGAGACAGAGAGTAGGCGCCAGGGTTTGGAGTTCTGCCGTGCTTTGCTAGAGCATGGCATCATTCAGCATGGTGAGTTATGTTACCTTTTAACCTTTGGCTGATAACATTGGAGGTAATACTGTTTCCATAGCCTCTCACAGTTGATCGCCTACTCAAATTACTTCTATCAGAAAATTAGTATGATACTTTTCCTCTCTCCTCTTCCCAATTCCCATTAGTGTCAAAGAAGTACGACTTCTTTGACAGTAGATTACTGTATCAGTTCTGCATCAATTTTCGCCGCCGGCGCCACCTGTCTGAGCTCTTGAATGAAACTGAGCGAGACAAAAAGGAAGGTGCATCAGTGCATGCACTGGAGGACAACCATGCCGACCGCCCCTTTGTCCTGCCCAAGATCCCCCCACAAGAGGAACGCAGTGGGTTTCAATCTGGTAAATGCAAACATAAAAACAAAGCAAGAGCTCTAAAATACTTCATATGCACATTTCTTCCAAGGTTGCCTATAGTGTTGTGACACAGTGGATGAGCTGTTTATGCACACATGCATGCGTTTATGTCTGACCTTTCATAGCAGTGCAGCCCAATAAACCATTGAAGATGATACCCAATGTGCATCAGGCCATTTTGAACTCTCTGCAGCTACATGCTAGTGGATATTTACCCCCTGCCACACTCTCCTCTGCCCCAGTGGTGAGATGCAATCCAAAATCAGGTCAGATCGTCCCTCTGTTCTTTTTTGACATAATTAGTTCTGTTCAGGCTTACACAGATGTAGTCTCCCTAAGCAGTTAGTTTCTGATGAAGGCCATTAAGGGCAAAACATAATGTTTTTACCGAAAAGTATAACAACATTTAAAAATAGTTAATATTGAGCAAGAGTGCCTACTTTTTCTGACCTGCCAAGTCGCCCAGAGGGCAACATGGTTTAGCAATGCTATTGATAAAATCATGTATTTAAACACCAAAATGAAAACTCTACATTGGTTTTGACAGTACTTAAGAGGAATGTAACATGTGAGGAGCTACTGTCCCCTGGTGCACCCTTCATCAAGAGAGTGTTGACGGTGAGCTATAAGGCCAATATACTGTATGTCCTTCCTCTTTCTAGTCTTGTCTCTATTGGGGAAGTAAATATTTATTTAGCCCCCTCATACCAGTGTTTTGCATCTCAGGTGATGGGAGATGCAGTGGGCTGGGGCTTTGTGATCAGAGGTGTGGCTCCAGTTTACGTCCAGGCAGTCGATCCTGGAAGCCCTGCTGCTGCTGCAGGGGTTAAGGTAACACAAACACATACTAAAATAGTTACACACACAGTAATATATGAATATATGTTTATCATGACATTCTCCTGTACTTCTACTTCTATGCCTAGGTGCGTCAGTTTGTGTGCCAGGTGAATGGGCGGAGCGTTCTCCACCTGGATTACCTCCAGGTCACCAGGTTGGTGATGACCGGACCTCGCACTGTTGTGTTGGAGGTCATGGAACCACTGGGGTCTTGAAGTCCCTTCAAAATCTTCCAAAATCAGCCTCCAAAATCTCCTGAACTAACTCCATTATTGTGTGCTGTGTGCCAAATGGGAAAGTTGTGGTATCTTTGGCTGCATTTAGACAGGCAGCCCAATGATGATCGTATCCACTAATTGGTCTTTTGACCAGTAAAATCAGATATTTTCACACCAGAGCTTTTTCAGCGCAGATCTGATTCGTCAAATGATCAATTACTTAAAAAGATTAGAAGTGGGATGCCTGTCTAAACCCCGCCCGTGTAGCCTACAAAAAGATCTGTAAACTACTTCCAATTTCTTAGGAGTCTTGAAATAAAAATTATCCCAGTGCATGGCTTTGTTGTTGAGCATCCATGGCTGTAGATAGCTGAGTTGTAGATTCAGCCTGTTAAATATTATTACGTCTATTCATGATGTAGCTACAGTAGCTAGCCTAGAGAGAAATTGGCAGTGCCTGCCAAAACTATACTGAAGAAAAATATAAACGAGGCTATATGAGCTGAAACAAAAGATCCCAGAAATGTTCCATATGCACAAAAAGCTTCTGTCTCTCAAAAAAAATGTACATCCCTGTTAGTGAGCATTTCTCCTTTGCCAATATAATCCATCCACCTGACAGGTGTGGCATATCAAGAAACTGATTCAACAGCATGATCATTACACAGGTGCACCTTGTGCTGGTGACAATAAAAGGTCAAACTAAAATGTGCAATTGAATGTTAATTTCTCAACCATAAGCCACCAACAACGTTGTTTTAGAGAATTTGGCAGGACGTCCAACTGGCCTCACATCCACAGACCATGTGTATGGCGTCTTGTGAGCAAGCCGTCTGCTGGAAACAGAGTTCCCCATGGTGCGGTGGGGTTATGGTATGGGCAGGCATATGCTACGGACAACAAATACAATTACATTTTATCAATGGCAATTTGAATGCACAGAGAACCATGACAAGATCCTGAGGCCCATTGTCGTGCCATTCATCCACCTCCATCACCTCATGTTTCAAATCAAATCAAACTTTATTTGTCACACGCGCCGAATACAACAAGTGTAGACCTTACCGTAAAATACTTACTTACAAGCCCTTAACCAACAGTGCAGTTCAATAAAGAGTTAAGAAAATATTTAGCAAATAAACTAAAGTAAAAAAATTATAAAAAGTAACGCAATAAAATAACAATAACGAGGCTATATACAGGGGGTACCGGTACCGAGTCAATGTGAGGGGGTACAGGTTAGTCGAGGTAATTTGTACATGGCGGTAGGGGTGAAGTGACAATGCATAGATAATAAACAGCAAGTAGCAGCAGTGTACAAAACAAATGGAGGGGGGAGTGTAAATAGTCCGTGGCCATTTGATTAATTGTTCAGCAGTGTTATGGCTTGGGGGTAGAAGCTGTTAAGGAGCCTTTTGGTCCTAGACTTAAAACAGTCTATGACTTGGGTGACTGGAGTCTCTGACAATTTTTTGGGCTTTCCTCTGACACCGCCTAGTATATAGGTCCTGGATGGCAGGAAGCTTGGCCCCAGTGATGTACTAGGCCGTACACACTACCCTCTGTAGCGCCTTAAGGTCAAATTCCGAGCAGTTGCCATACTAAGCGGTGATGCAACTGGTCAGGATGCTCTCGATGGTGCAGCTGTAGAACTTTTTGAGGATCAGGGGACACATGCCAAATCTTTTCAGTCTCTTGAGGGGGAAAAGGTGTTGTCATGCCCTCTTCACAACTGTCTTGGTGTGTTTGGACCATGATAGTTTGTTGGTGATGTGTACACCAAGGAACTTGAAGCTCTCGACCCGCTCCACTACAGCCCTGTCAATGTTAATGGGGGCCTGTTCGGCCCGCCTTTTCCTGTCGTCCATGATCAGCTCCTTTGTCTTGCTCACATTGAGGGAGAGGTTGTTGTCCTGGCACCACACTACCAGGTCTCTGACCTCATCCCTATAGGCTGTCTCAGCATGATAATGCACGGCACCATGTCGTAAGGATCTGTACACAATTCCTGGAAGCTGACATGGCCAGACATGTTTGGGATGTTAGCTGGTTGATGTGTTTACGGACATATTCAATTCCCAGTCTGCTGTCCCCACATGCTTCAAGATGGCCACCATTGTTCCTGTACCCAAGAAGGCAAAGATAACTGAACTAAATGACTACCGCCCCGTAGCAATCACTTCTGTCATCATGAAGTGCTTTGAGAGTCTAGGATCATATCACCTTCACCTTACCGGTCACCCTAGACCCACTTCAGTTCGCATACCGCCCCCAACAGGTCAACAGACGATGCAATCGCCATCACACTGCACACTACCCTATCCCATCTGGACAAGAGGAATACCTATGTAAGAATGCTGTTCATTGACAACAGCTCAGCATTCAACACCATAGTACCCTCCAAGCTCATTATCAGGCTGGAGGTCCTGGGTCTCATCCCCGCCCTGTGCAATTGGGTCCTGGACTTTCTGACGGGCCACCCCCAGGTGGTGAAGGTAGGAAACAACATCTCCACTTCGCTGACCCTCAACACTAGGGCCCCACAAGGGTGCGTGCTCAGCCCCCTAATGTACTCCCTGTTCACCCACGACTGCGTGGCTATGCACGCCTCCAACTCAATCATCAAGTTTGCAGGTGACACAACAGTAGTGGGCATGATTACCAACAACGACGAGACAGCCTACAGGGAGGAGGTGAGGGCACTCGGAGTGTGGTGTCAGGAAAACAACCACTCACTCAACGTCAACAAAACAAAGGAAACAGTAGAGGGAGCACCCCCCTATTTACATCGAAGGGACAGCAGTGGAGAACGTGGAAAGTTTTAAGTTCTTCGGTGTACACATCACGGACAAACTGAAATGGTCCACCCACACAGAGAGTGTGGTGAAGAAGGCGCAACAGCGTCTCTTTACCCTCAGGAGGCTGAAGAAATGTGGCTTGTCACCCAAAATCCTGACAAACTTTTACGGATGCACAATCGAGAGCATCCTGTCGGCTGTATCACTGCCTGGTACGGCAACTGCACCGCCCTCAACCGCAAGGCTCTCCAGAGAGTCTGCACAACACATCACCGGGGGCAAACTACCTGCCCTCCATGACACCTACAGCACCAGATGTCACAGGAAGGCCAAAAAGATCATCAAGGACAGCTCGGCCATCGCTCATCCATATATTTATATGTACATAGTCTCATTCACCTCTTTAGATTTGTGTGTATTAGGTAGTTGTTGGGGAATTGTTAGATTACTTGTTAGATATTACCGCACTGTCGGAACTAGAAGCACAAGCATTTCGCTACACTTGCATTAACATCTGCTAACCATGTGTATGTGACCAATACATTTTGATTTGATGTGGATGCTCTGGATCAACGTGTATGACAGCGTGTTCCAGTTCATGACAATATCCAGCAACTTCGCACAGCCATTGAAGAGGAGTGGGACAACGTTCCACAGGTCACAATCAACAGCCAGATCAACTCTATGCAAAGGAGATGTGTGGCACTGCATGAGGCAAATGGTGGTCACACCAGATACTGACTGGTTTTCTGATCCACGCGTCGCCCCTACTTTTTTCTTTTATACATCTGTGACCAACAGATGCATATCTGTATTCCCAGTCATGTGAAATCCTTAGATTGGGGCCTAATGGATTTATTTCAATTGACTGATTTCCTTATATGAACTGTAACTCAGTAAAATCTTTGAAATTGTTGCATGTTGAGTTTATATTTTTGTTCAGTATATATAAAAAAGGCAGTAGTATTCCATGGGCCCACATATCCTGAATTATGTGGGTGGGTAAAACATACTTGTAATGAAACGTTCCTTAATTATACACGCAAGAATCATTGTTGTGACTTTTGAAACAATTACATACTCAGTGCTAAAGAAAGCACGTACCTCAGAAAAAAATCGTAATTTAAAAACTTCTCATCCCCAAACATTCACTTCCGTCTTTTTCTCCTCGCCATTTTGGATTGTATTGTTGATTTGGTTGGGGGTTAGTTGGGAACATTCAGGAGAGAAGGATTGATTGATGATTATCAGAGTCTATTGTAACAGTCCAATGTATCTTATCTAATATGCACTAGCATGTATCACAAATATTTTGCCTGTTAGAAATTAATCTAACATATTGCAGATGGCACAGAGATTCGGCTAGCTAGCTAAGCAGCAACACCGGCTTGGCGAAGACGAACAACAACTGCATCATTGAGTTGGATTCAATCGTTGGCCAGCTAGCGAGCTAACGTTACTTGTAAACTAGCATACTATCTCAGTAAACCAGATTTGGGCTCCCAGTTTTTTTGTGGTCGGGTTCGGAGACATACCAGGTAAGATTGGTTGGAGGAAAGACGCACCATTTATTTTATAATTAGCTAGCTAACATTAGCTAGCTACGTTATGTGAGGCAACTGTCGTTAACTAGCTGACAAACATGCATGGCTACGCTAGCTAACTGGTCGGCTGGACGTTGGCTAACTACTGCATGCTAGCCAGCTCGCGTTATACTAAGCTTAACCCCAGACGTCAGCTAGCAATTAAGTTAAATAGTAACTAGCATCCATTATGTGTATTTCTTCTTTTCTTGTATTTAACAACGTTTTCTAAATAACCAACGTTGTGGTTATCAAGCTTACCAACATCAGATCTAACGTTAGCTGAGTTCTTTAACGCGCGTTAGTTAGCTGGCTTCTATGCTTGCTAAAAACGATGCCCTTTCACGGTAACAATAGCTAACGTTAGCTATATACTACCCAGGCTTTTCAGGGCACTGACATTTGGAAATAGTCTCTAGCTTTACTGTTAACAATGTATCTAAGTAGCTAGTTTAGGTACCGTAAGTTCAAAAGCCTAACTTGCAGGCACAACTAAGCCAAGTTAGCTAGCTAATTTAAAGTTAGCTAGATAGTCGTCTCAAAATCGTTGAATGAACGCTACCATTATTACCACGTTTAGCTTGCTGTAGTCACGACATCACAACCTAGCTAACTAGGCCAAAAGATCTGTTAAAAATAAATCAGGTTGTGCCAGAACTGAAGTCCCATCACTTCTGTGCCATTCATGCGGCTTGTGATTTAGCTATGATTTTCAACCGCAAAGAATCATAACTAACTTCCTAGCTAAGGCATCAGAGTGATTTTATACGAAACATGGGCATACATTTTTTTTGAGGATTTTCACGAAATGTAATCCATAGAATGGTCCTTTTTGGAGGAACGATTGTTGACATATATTTGACATTGGATCTAAAAGTTTAATTGAGAATTAATTAGTTGGTATGTTTGACATTTTGGCCTTACCCAGGCCTCCTTTAAACCAGTTAAAGGTAATTAAATGTAATCGAAATGTCCACTACAATATCCCCAAAACCAATTCTTTATCATGAGTGCCAGAAACAATAACTAGTAATGCTGCATACTCAAAGGTTAAAATCTCACCTTTCTGGTAAAAAATAGTTACGGTATACATTTACTGAGGTGTAGTCACTTTTGAGGACAAAAGCTCAAGTATCCAGTACAAGTATGATATATTTAATTCCTATTCAACAAAACTGTATGAGTAAGGCTTGAAATGACCTGTATGCTTTCTAAATAATGTATATTCAAATTCTAAAATGACTAAAGATTTCACCTTCCTACTGTAAAATGCATATTTGTATGTTTAGTGTTAAACAAAATGTGCATATTTTCTAAAGGTCTCTTAATCAAAATGTCTTCCCCCGATAGTTGTGAACGATTCAAAGAGCTCTAACTTGTCTTCCTGAACTCTTTAGGAACTCGACTTTCATCTCATATTAATCTTTTCCGTCTATGACAATGTTCTTTTGTTTAACATGTATGAATTATTTTAGAGTAATGGCTATAAATTAATTTCTGAATGTGCTACTGCGATGAAATCACACTCTCCTGCTGCGCTACGATGTAAGGATTGCAGGCATATGCTTTGTTGGTGATGTAGGATTCAGCCAGGAGTTGAAAAGAAAATGAAATGGTAGGAGGGACATCCCAGCTTCAAGTGGTTTCAGGTTTCACAGGCTAAAAAGGGGACCTTACATCTAAGAGGTTTTAAAAACTCCATGTTTAATCTGTAGGCAGGGCCGGTTCTAGCTTTTTGGGTGCCCTAAGTGGGCCCTTTATTTTTTTTTAAACAGTGGCCCCCCCTCTTGACAGCGGAGACAAATGTACATTTTAACGTTAATTTCCTGCAATTTAACACATTTCGTCATGGGGTGGATCATTTTTTACATGTTATAACAAATTTCAAGCAATTCTACTCAACTTTAATCCTTAACAAGCTGACTACACTGCGAGTGTTGCAAAATACATTTAGAAATCTATATTATTAAATTATTGCATCCACACTGCTCGCACGTGCCAACGAGCGCCTGCGTTGCCAAGGACTGAAATAGAAGTCAGTTTTATTTCTGACGCAGATCGCACTGCAAGTCCTGCCTCTCCCATCTCCTCGTTGGTTTATAGAAGCAGGTACCCAGTCGAAGGTGGCCAAGCTTCTTCTCACAAAAATGTCTGTAGCGTCCGAACGGTTTGGCCGACAAACGTTTGACCACTCTATGGAAAGGGGAGACTCTGACAATCACAATGGTGTTATCTGTTTTGCTCTACGACCCCCCCCCCCCCCCCCCTTCCCACCTAGCAAGTCAAGTGTCACGGGACTACACATTTTGCCATGACTTATGCTATGTTAATGATATCTAAGAGAGGGTGACTATCAAAATCAATGGGTGCCCCCAGGAGGTCAGAGCCCGTGGACACGTGCTGTGCGTGCCTGGTTGGTATTCGCCCATGATTACTACAAGTTTAGATAACTCGCTAGACTAACCAATCTAAAACATTGCCTACTATGTGTGCCATAAGTTATCATTTTTAACTAGCTGAGATCCCACTCTGCAACTTTGATATGCCCGTAGACTTGAGTCTATGTTCAACAATTTATAGAAAAATGTGCCAAATCAAACAAAAAAATATTATAAATTAATGTAAGAAAACTGTTATAGATTGGTTATCTGACAACGTCACAAACGATGCGTGCTATTCAATGTGGCAAAAGTCTGTGTGTTGTGATTCTGGGTGGCCAGATAGCTAGCAACAATGACATGAAGCTGCCATGCGGGGAATCGTAGGTAGCTCATTTCAGCTATTTTTTATCTTATTCTTGATACCATGTCTTGTTTTGACTGATGTCATGTCTATGCGAATATGGCAAAAATTCGCTAGCTAGCTAACCATCAACTGTAACGATGTAGGCCATATAGGTTTGACATGAGTACTAATAGAATTCTCCCTGATTTATTCTTCTTGCAGACTGGAAAGATGTATCAACTCCCTGTGAACAACCTCACTAGCATACGGAGAGCAAGGAAACAGGTGAAGAAGGCACTTAGTGACATTGGACTGGAGTACTGCAAGGAGCAAGCGGAGGTGAGCTTAAATGTTTATTTTTCATAGCTTTTACCTATCACTAGGGTTTTGGTTGAAGTGTGTCTGACTTCTGTGAGTTTCATTCATAATGTTGTAGTCACTTGTGCTCTCAAACATTGTGGTGGTAGAAATGAATAGGGATATATTCCAATTTGACAAGATCCAGCATACAGTTCTGTGATTTCTGATCAAAATGCTCTTCCCTCTCACATAGGACCTCAAAGAATTTTGCCCAGATGAGAACTATGTGAAGAATACTGTCTGCCTGGAACTTTGTTCATGGGATCCGTCATTCTCCAAAACACAGGTAAATCACTCGCACTAGTCAATTTAAAAGATTGGTTATTCAATTACCACTTATTTTGGGGTTTGTAATGATTATAGTGCTTCTTTGTTTGTCACAATCATAACTAAAACTAGTTTTGGATGAAGTAGCAATCATTAACATTTTCAAAATGTTGTGATAACAAAGTAAAACAATTTTTTTTTAAATGTTAGTGCAGTGTCCCATTCTTAAACTCTCCTGGGTATTTGTGTCTTACAGGAGTACCGGTCAAAGCCTTTCTGCTGCACAGAGTGCCATTTCTCTTCCAAGTACTACTCAGGCTACAAGAACCACTTTCGAAATGTTCACAGGAACAACTTTGAGAGCCGCATCCTGCTCAACTGCCCTTACTGCACATTCACTGCAAGCAAGAAGACTATGGAAACGCATGTCAAGGTCTTCCACATATCCAGTGCGGTGCGTCAGGGTCTGGGCGCCTACCAGGGGGCTGCTGTGGGTGCAAATAACAAGGTGGAGAGGGCAATGTACTATTGCAAGAAGTGTACCTACCGGGACCCTCTGTACAATGTTGTGCGAAGGCACATCTACAGGGAGCACTTCCAGCATGTGGTCTCACCCTATGTTGCCATGGTCTCAGAAACATCAGTCAAAAATGGAGCCAATGCTGTCAATGGTAACAACATCCTCTGTAAGCGCTGTCAGTTCTCCACCCGTAGCTATGAGGCGTTAGTGCAGCATGTCATTGAATATCATGAGCGCATTGGCTCTCAGGTGACAACCATGATTGGACATGCTAATGTTGTGGTGTCTAGACCCCAAAGCTATGGGATGACCCAGAAGGGTTCTGTTGTGACTGGGGGTCGTACTCTGACATCTGAACAGGTTAGCCATATGGTGGGGGCCCATCAAAAGCAGGGGCCTTCTGGACTGAAGAATATGACCAGTCAGTCCTCTATTGCTGGCCAGCGTTTGACCATTCCTGGCCATAGTGGGTTGGGAGAAGGCAGAGCCTCCTTATCCAATAACTTAACGTCACCCTCAGGAAAGCAGGTTTCTGGTGCTAACGCTAGTCTTACATCCCAAACACAGAAGTGGAAGATATGCACTGTCTGCAATGAGCTCTTCCCTGAAAACCTCTACAGTGCTCATTTTGAGAAGGCACACAAGGCTAAGAAGGTATGGGCAATTGCGAAGTTCATCATGAAGATCCACAACTTCACCAGTAAGTGTTTGCTTTGCAACCGTTATCTGCCAAGTGACACGTTGCTTAACCACATGCTGATCCATGGGCTCACCTGCCCACAGTGTCATGCCAGCTTCAATAATGTGGAGAAAATGCTGGATCATGTGGGTCAGGCTCACCCAGATGACTTTGTTGGTCCTCCAGCTGCCTCCCCGCTTACCTTTGACCTCACAATTGGGCAGGCTAAGAACAAGATCATACAGCTTATTGTTATAACCTATAACATGAAGGAACCTGTAGCTGCCCAGGAGCAGTCTATGGCTTCCCATGCTCAGAACAGCTTCCATGCTCCAGTGAAGAGTCTGCATTCAAAGATGCCAGAAAGAAAGAATGACATGCTTGCCAGAAGTCAAGCCACTGTATCTGGCAGCAATGAGGTTGGCAAGACCCTATGCCCACTGTGTTTCACCATCCTCAAGGGTCCCATCTCTGATGCATTGGCACAGCATCTGAGGGAACGACACCAAGTGCTTCAGACGATGCACCCTGTGGAGAAGAAGTTGACGTACAAGTGCATCCACTGTTTGGGTGTCTACACCAGTAACATGGTGGCCTCCACGATCACTCTGCATCTTGTGCAGTGCCGAGCTGTGGGCAGGGCCCAGAAGGGCCCGGGACCAAAGTCTGCCTTAACACTCAACTCTTCTGGTGCAGGGTTCTTAAAGCGTCAGCTACCCACCCAAACCATGTCTGACTCCAAGAGGATGAAGATTAACAATGATGTTGGGTATTACCCCATGGACAAGCCAGGGGAGGCTGTGGATCTAGTGTTGGACCCCAGAAGCTATGAGCACAAGACCTATGAGGCACGAAAAGCCTTCCTCTCAGCCTATTTCAATCGTCGCCCCTATCTAACCTCACAGGAAGAAGAGAAGCTGTCTGCAAGCCTGTGGCTCTGGAAGTCTGACATTGCCAGTCACTTCGCTCACCGAAGGAGGTCATGTGAGAGGGACTGTGAGACCAGGAAATTGAAAGTGCTACTTGGCTTTGACATGCAGGCACTCAAGGGACTGAAGCATGACATGGACTTTGAGGAGAAAACCAAGCTCCCTGTCACCTCAGTGGAGAAAGCCTTTAAGTCTAGGCCGACACTTAACACAGACCAAAGCAAACGATGCGAAACAATTAACTGTACCCTCAAGCTAAGTACTTACACAGAAGTGACAGAACCCATATCAATTGACTCGTCTGATAGTGAGTCAGAACAAGAGGACTGTTCTGTTAAGAATGGGGAAGTTGACACACACAAATCTGTGGATGTCACATCTTAAGAGAAATCAAACCTGCCAGAAGAGAGAACTCCAAGCATTGATGGGCCTTCAAGAGAGAAGGTGCCTTGGTTTGATAACATGAGACATCAAAATGAGAGTAGTTTAAAAGACCTGCGGTACACAAAGTATAACGAGGGTTTTGTGCAGGTAATCATTGCACACTACAATTATTCGGTTATAGGAAAGTATGAGAGACTGACAGGACAAATGAAGACTTCATAAAGTCAGTGGGATGTGCAGTTTAAGTAAAGAACAATGACTTATGAATTAGGAACTACACAAGTATAGAAACAAACTTAACTTCTGGCTCCAGATAAAGGTTTGCTGAAGTGAGCTAAACAATGGTGCAAAATAAAATGTATGGCGTCTGTAACTAATATTGGCTGTAACATTGTACATATTTAGTAGGCCTACATTAGATTATGCATACATCCAGACTAATGTCACAATTTTAAGTGTAATAAAAAAACGTTCACTCTTCATATAGGCATATGGATTGTCCACCCATATGATGTATTATTGTCATTTACATTTTAGAGATAGCAGGGTAATATGTATGCCTATGTTCACTTTTGTTTAATAAAGCTGTTTGCAATTAACCTTCTCATTTGACCAACACTAGTATCATGTCATTGTGCCCCTCTGTTATGCAAATATATTCCATTGCACAATTCATTTATTAAAATAAAAATGTTTGTTACATTTTCTTTAAATGTTTGGTAAATTGAAAAGGTCAACTCAGAGTAATAAACCCTCAATGAGAGGGTAAGTAAATTATTTATAAAGATAAATATTTGTCCAAAATCTGAGGGAATACATTGATATATCAGAACACGGAATATCTGCCCTGTGACATTTTGAACACAGGTCTCAACTTCCGTTGTGCCTAGTCTGATTGGTTGTTAATTTAGTGAAAAGGCGGAACATCCGATCTACTTGAGAGAACTGGCCAATGGCCAACGTGCATTAATGGCCCTTTCGCTGCTGCAAATATGTCGATATTCTATATGCTTTTATGCACAAAAAGGAATCCACCTTTGAAAAAATCGATACCTCTCCCTTGAAAGGTACTTCAGTCTTAGTTGCAATTGTAAGTATGACAGACCATGGTATTTTTAATGATTGGGTTATAAAATATTACTATGGAGATCGGAAGCTTGTACAGTGTAGCTAAGCAATATATGAAGCTGTCATTTCTAGCTTGCTAGCAACGATGCTAATTTGATACGTATAACTCAGCTACATACATTCACTTATTTTATGCATACCGTATTGAGAAATTATTGCTTGGTTGTCACTTTTACTCCAGGTGATATTAACTTTATCTCAATACGTTTGTTTTTGAGCTGTGAAATCCATTTATATGGCTATTGCGCAGCAGGAAAGCAAACACATTTTGACAATTTGTTACTAGGAGCTAGGTTATGCACTCTTGTCAAACGTGCCATAATGTAAACAATAGCTATATTAGCCGTTTCATTTTATCTAGCGAAGAAAGCGCATTGTTTGGTGGAAATTAAACGCTTTAGATCTGTGGCGGTCGGTGCCGTTTTAAAATGAGTATGGCCTTATTACTATTACAGCATATTGGACGACTGCCATTCGTATTCCATTCACCCAGCTCAATGTAACATCGATAGGTTTCGGCTACTACATGATACTCGAATTTTCCCTATACCCATCATGAGGTTGCTACAACCTAGCCTATGAACGAAAGTTTACAACGCAACAACAGGTTGAGAGAAAAATGTGAGTAATCAAGGTGACAGTGACACGTTCAATACCGTCTTGCACACGTGCCAGCATTTAGCTGATCTAGGGTGTAATCATTAGTCCAGTTGCAAACGAGAGTTTCTATTCGACAAATGCAGTGATGTTTATTACCGTTTTGTTCCGTTTGCTTCCGTTTAAGAAACGTTTTTCAACAGAATCGGCTAAATGAATACACCTCTGATCAAACACAGTTCACTTTAATAGCAGCCACACCCTCCTCTCACATTTTCTCTTCATGTGTGGACTTCAGTGCACATCAGCTGCCTGTGACCACTCGAAAAAAACGTCATATCATAACTGCAAACTGCTACACACAGCCTACATTGTTGTCACCATATTAGCGAATGTCATAGTCAACATAGCTAATAGAACTAACATGTTAGTAAACCCACTACAATCATGCAGTACAGTGAGTGTAAAGTCAGGAAGCAGTTTAGCTAGCAGTTACACCAGTGGGCCCCGGTAGCAATAAATAAACAAAACCAAAAGTTTACCATGACTTGAAAGAGTTCCAGTGTTGGATAGACACAGCTAGCAAACATAGTTTAGCCTACCCAAACAGAGGGATGCTATCTAGCTGCATTTGCTAGCTAAGTAAGTTAAAGTGAAAAAAATAAAACAAAATGTATAGCGCGCTCTCTCTCTTGCTTCTCATTCAGTTTTGAAGAAATTAATTTAACTTTTAAACTATTGTCTTTCTCTCTATTTCAGTCAACTACTCACCACATTTCATGCACTGCAGTGCTAGCTAGCTGTAGCTTATGCTTTCAGTATTAGATTCATTATCTTATTCTTTGATTGGTTGGACAAGATGTCAGGTCATGCTGCAAGAGCTCTGATAGGTTGGAGGACGTCCTCTGTAAGGTCTCATAATTACTTTGTAAGTTTATGGAAGGGGGTGAGAACCATGAGCCTCCTAGGGTTTGTATTGAAGTCAGTGTAGCCAGAGGATGATGGAAACTAGCTGTCCTCTGTGTACACCATGGTGCTACCCTACAGAGTGCTTTTGAGGCTACTGTAGTCCATCATAGTGAAACAGTGTGTTTTATTCAATTATTTGGTGACATGTAAATATATTTAGTATAGTTTTGTCAAAAAAATGTAGATTTTGATTTTAAACACTGAGGAGGCTGATCGTCCCCTTCTTCCTCTAAGGAGCCTCCACTGCATTTAGTTAGCAAAGACAGCTAGCTTGCTACCTGACGTCAATGGTATTAATTGTGTAATTAGTTTCATACATGTGTCAGCGGCTTATTTGGCGATGCATGATTTTTTTTCTACCTTACCCAACAGATCTGGATTTAGCAAGACTTTCTATATTGCTTTATGTAAGGACTAGTAGATCATAACATTGAATTACATTATTTCTAGGTGATCGTGATGCTGCTGGGGCAGAGAGTTTCATTCTTAATGACAATGACCAATAGAATCCACAGTGTTTTCATGTGTTCTGCATCTGAGAATTTGTGTGTGTGTCTGTGTGTTTTTTTTCTTCCAGGGTGTGATTACTTGTTGCAGCCCAGAGGAAACTGCCAGACGGCAAGCCTTCATTCTAGACATCCCAGTTACAGTGTTAGGTATGGCAGGAGAGCCCTGCGAATCCAAATAGTGTAGAGTCAATGGATAAAGAGGGTGCATAGAAGGTGGAAAATATGTCTTACAGTAACAGGGAACTGGTGGTGTTTTTTATAAGCTATAAACTGTCCCAGAGAAATTATCCATGTTGTCAGTTGGTGCTGGAGGGTGCAAGTGGACGGACCGAGGGGGATGAAGCCATTGCAAATGGGTCTTTGGGGAACAACAGGAACGGCAGAAGCAATTTGGGTAAGCCTTCCTCTCCACAGGGGGGAATTGAGGCAGTGAAAGCAGCACTACGGGACTCAGTGGATGAGTTTGAGCTGCGTTACACCCGCGCCTTCAGTGACCTCTCCTCCCAGCTCCACATCACACCTGCCACAGCCTACCACAGCTTTGAGAGCGTGATGGACGAAGTGTTCAGGGACGGGGTCAACTGGGGTCGTGTGGTGGGCCTGTTTGCTTTCGGCGGGGCCCTGTGCGTTGAGTGTGTTGAGAAGGATATGAGCCACCTGGTGACGCGCATCGCAGACTGGATGACCACCTACCTGGACAACCATATCCAGCCCTGGATCCAGAGCCAAGGAGGATGGGTAGGTTAGAGCTGAGACTATACAACCACACATTCTATATCCTTATTATGGAATTTAGAAATACATTCTCATTGTCAACACTATGGTGTGTGTGTGCCTCGTTTGCTGCACCCACTCTCTCTGAGAAATTGAGGATACTATGATCGACTACCCTAAAAGGAGAAGCTACAGAGGGGTATTGAGGTACACTGATGGGTTGCTAACACATAGTTCACTGTATTTATCTTCCTCTCTCTGTTCCCTGAAAGGACCGTTTTGCGGAGATCTTCGGCAGAGATGCAGCTGCAGATGTCCGACGGTCCCAGGAGAGCTTAAGAAAATGGCTGCTAGTTGGGGTGATGCTGCTTTCAGGAGTACTGGTCGGCACTCTCATCATGAAGAAATGCCAGTGAGTGGTGGAATAGAAGCTACATCTACTTTACCCCCAGCACATATAAACCCAGCACATATAAACGCAAAATCAATGAAAATAGAACTTAATAGTTTGTTTACATAAGCCCAGTCTGCTTGTGCACTGACAGAAACCTGATTAGTAGCCCTGGATATTGCAGTTTTTGGGCAATCAATATGTAGCTTGGTGAGCTGTTTTACTACTCACGTCTCCTGTCCTGCGCCCTTCTTTTTACATTTTAAAAGTGATACGTATCATATCATTTTATGATATTTTTCATATTATTGTTTTTATTTTATTTTAAGTTTTTAAGGGTGTTGCATTCAAGACTAGAGATGCTTTAAATGGACCTGATAAGCTAAGAGTGAATGGGAAAAATACAGCTTGTGTGATAGATTGTTTTCGTGTTTTTAGGTTTGTGTGTTACCCTGTATACCTTAGGACCAACTACAGACATTCTTTCCAAATGAACATTTGACCGATACCATTGAAGATTCTAAAATATTGTTTTTATTTAGTTTGCTCCAAGAAGTTAAACCAAACCTGTTTTCATTTGACATTTTCTTTAAGTGTTCCGTTCCTTCCTTGCTGTGCTGAAGTTTCAGGCATGCACTAAATAATAAAACATATTCATGTTTTAAGTGTTTTTGTTTTATGTGATTTACTGACAATAGTACAACACAGAGAGTGAGAACACTGAGTAAGTAATAAATTCAGATTGGCAACGCTGCATTCTCATATGCCATTAGGGGGTGCATGTGCTCAACAAATACAGTTTCTGGAGTGACAATTTTTCAGCCTCAACTCTGTGCAACATATCAGGAATACCTTGTCCTGTTTCCCAGAGAGTGTTGATCTGAAGAGTGTATCTCTAATATACTGCTAATGTCACATTGTCTCTCGAAGCTCTTCGCTAGGAGAGTTTGGAAATGGCTTACAACACTGATGGCAGTGAAACATCCAACTTGGCTTGGAATCAAATTCCTGCTACCTTTGCACAATTAAAAGAAGCCATTGTAACCCCTTTGAATTTCATTTTGAATATATAGTATGTAGTTGTAAATAATGTATATTTCATGTTCTCATCCTACACAATGTAGTTTACTTTTTTTTTTTTTTTTTTACATTTTTATTCAAGAGCACATACAGAATAGTTTGATGTATTAATCTGAAGAAGAATCACATAGGTTGATAAACTTGTAGGTATTTCCAGATAATAACATACTACTGGATCTATTCATTGGCGCCTACGATATTCAAAATACACGAAGAGATGACTTCTCAAAGAAGAAGGCTGAAAGTCTGAATGGAATAGACATGGCAGATATGGAAGGACTATATCGAGCAGGCTGGACCGAGCCTGTGGTTGCTAATCTCTCCCTGTCATTTGTTGCCTTTTCCGCAAACCATAGCTAGGCACACCAGCGGATAAAGCCAGTTAAGGAAATAAATTATGGAAACTCACCAGCTTCTCAGAGAATCTAACTCTTACTTGTCATATTCTCATCCTCTGCATCTTGGTTCTTTTTGAAAGCTCACAAAACTGTGAGCGGAATTAGCCCGAAGCAGAGTTTTGTATTCAAAACTATATTATTATAGAGAATATGTGTTGGGAATATACTGTATATAATGAGTGATATTTATGGGAAATAAAGGCCTCTTCTCTATACATCAGGCTTGGCCTCAATTCAGAATTTTGGAATTGACTCCCATTCAACTCATGAGTTGAAATTTGAATTTAATTAGTCACACCCCACAGGATATACAATTTGAGTTTTAGTAACAGGAAGAATCATTTAATTCAGTGAAGTTCAAAGAAATTCAGTCATAGCACATGAGAGTTTCATTGAATCTGACAGGTCACACTTCCATACACCAAAGAATATATCACTTTTCTCTGGAAACAATGTTGATATACTCTTTTAACCTTAGTGCTTAGAATGGACCATTATATTTCCACCAACCCTTTCATTTGTTTGGCTTATTGTTTAAGTCCTCAGGGTCAACCTGAGGGTGAAACTAATGCATTCTGGTAAATTTTGTATTTTTCCCATGTTGAAAAAAATGTGATTAATGAAATATAATAACTAAGAATAGTCACACACAGGTTTTTATTTCCTTGATCATTCATTAAGAGTTTGTCCTGAAAATCAATTGTTTCAGCAATATTTATATGCATATACAGTACCAGTCAAAAGTTTAGACACACCTACTCATTAAGGGTTTTTCTTTATTTTTACTATTTTCTACATTGTGGAATAACAGTGAAAACATCAAAACTATGAAATAACATGGAATCAGTAACCAAAAAAGTGTTAACTCAAAATATATTTTATATTTGAGATAATTCAAAGTAGACCCCCTTTGCCTTGATTGACACCTTGCACACGCTTAGTATTCTCTCAACCGGCTTCACCTGGAATGCTTTTCCAAAAGTCTATGCTGAGTACTTGTTGGCTTCTTTTCCTTCACTCTGCGGTCAAACTCATCCCAAACCATCTCATTTGGGTTGAGGTTGGGGGATTGTGGAGGCCAGGTCATCTGATGTAGCACTCGATCACTCTCCTCCTTCTTGGTCAAATAGCTCTTACACAGCCTGGAGGTGGGTTGGGTCATTGTCCTGTTGAAAAACAAACGATAGTCCCACTAAGTGCAAACCAGATGGGATGGCATATCGCTGCAGAATGCAGTGGTAGCCATGCTAGTTAAGTGTGCCTTAATTTCTAAATAAATCACAGAGTCACCAGCAAAGCACCATCACACCTCCTCCTCCATGCTTCACATTGGGAACCACACATGCAGAGATCATCCGTTCATCTACTCTGCGTCTCACAAAGACATGGCGGTTGGAACCAAAATCTCAAGTTCGGACTCATCAGATCAAAGGACAGATTTCCACCGGTCTAATGTTCATTGCTCGTGTTTCTTGGCCCAGGCAAGTCTCTTCTTATTGGTGTCCTTTAGTGGTGGTTTCTTTGCAGCAATTCAACCATGAAGGCCTGATTCACGCATTCTCCTCTGAACAGTTGATGTTGAGATGTGTCTGTTACTTGAACTCTGAAGCGTTTATTTGGGCTGCAATTTGAAGCAGTTAACTCTAATGAACTTATCCTCTGCAGCAGAGGTAACCCTGGGTCTTCCTTTCCTGTGGCGGTCCTCATGAAAGCCAGTTTTATCATAGTGCTTGATGGTTTTTGCAGCTGCACTTGAAGAAACTTTCAAAGTTCTTGAAATTTTCCAGATTGACTGACCTTCATGTCTTAAAGTAATGATGGACTGTCATTTCTCTTTGCTTATTTGAGCTGTTCTTGCCACAATATGGACTTCGTATTTTACCTAATAGGGCTATCTTCTGTATACCACCCCTACCTTGTCACAACACAACTTATTGGTTCAAATGCATTAAGGAAAGAAATTCAAGGCACACCTGTTAATTTAAATGCATTCCAGGTGACTACTTCATGAAGCTGGTTGAGAGAATGCCAAGAGTGTGCAAAGCTGTCATCAAGGCAATGTAATGAACACGATGGAAGACAGGGAGCTGTTTTCAAGCGCAGGGTGCAGCAGGTGTTTATTGTAAAGGACCACTGGAGGAGGCAGGTAGCTGCGTCCAGGGGCAGGCAGAAGGTCATACACAGGGGGTCCAAAAAGGCAACAGTATAGGCAGAGAAAAGGCAAGTAACATCTTTGGGGAGATGAGGCAATAGGTTGATAACAGGAAATCCGATAGGCTAAGGTACAGGCGTCGTTAGTGAGGCAGGCAAAAACTATCATACACGGGAGGATAACTTACAGGAAGCCCAGCGCTCCAAATAGAAGTGTGTCACAAAACAAACAATATCTCACAATGATGGGGTGCAAAAAGACTGAACTAAATAGTGTGTGAAAATGACATACAGGTGTGTGAACAGGTGATCAGAATTCAGGTGATTGGGATCTGGAGAGTGAGCTGCGTTCAGGTGATCTATGTGTTTGAGAGTGTGAGCTGGAAAGTGAGCTGCGTTCAGGGGATCTAAGTGTTTGAGAGTGTGAGTTGGAAGCAGACGTTACATGCAAAGGGTGGCTACTTTGAAGAATCTCAAATATAAATTATATTTTGATTTGTTTAACACTTTTTTGCATACTACATGATTCCATATATGTTATTTAATAGTTTTGATGTCTTCAGTATTATTCTACGTTATTCTAGAAAATAGTGAGAATTAAGAAAAACCCTTGAATGTGTAGGTGTGTCCAAACCTTTGACTGGTGCTGTATATAACGACATGTTTGATGTTTTATGTACAATGTGTATATTTGTATAGACTACACCTAGAAGAGGCATTTGAATTGAATTGAATTTCACTGAATTAAATTCAATTTCCTTTTATTCAAATTAAAATTGCAATTCTGTATCCTGTTGACTACTTCAATTCAAATTCAATCATTTAATTAGAATTTATGAGGCATTCTCAATTCAATTCTGAATTGAGCCCAACGCTGCTATACATGATCTTGACACTATGGTCAGAGAGCCCAGGACATCAGAGTCCTGGAAGTCATACTGTATGAAGTTCGTTTTTTGGATATGTAAAAGCAGGCTAAAGATGATTATGACCCCTCTCATAATGAAAGTGGATGTAAGCTTGAGCCTAGGTGGCATGTCCAGATGTTCACTGGTTCTTCTTGCAACAGGGTGGTGTGTTGACAAGGCTGAAACAGGATGTTGCATAAATAAAGACACAACTATGCAAATTAATGTTTACATCTAGATCTGGTCCATTGAATCTATGTGTGTGGATTTGTGTCCACAG
Organism: Salvelinus alpinus; assembly: GCF_045679555.1. NCBI lineage: Eukaryota > Metazoa > Chordata > Actinopteri > Salmoniformes > Salmonidae > Salvelinus > Salvelinus alpinus. The sequence continues at coordinate 15,093,648 of NC_092097.1, read as the reverse complement.
CTTGTGTAGGTTGAAAGCATGACATGTAGTGTGAAGTGCAAGAAATATACAGCAATAGTGAAGTAAGAAAACTTCTATGCAGAGAGGTGCTCACAACTGTAGCCTTCTTTATGGTCATGCCTCATGAATAGCTTGATTTAGTTTTTGATTTAAAAGTGACTGCTATCATACTACCATTTATTAGCTTTATATTATCATTTGATCATTATTACTGTAATAATCATTATTGCTCAATTGATTGGTCTGTTTAGATTGATTAGTCTGTTTATTGTTAGATCAGTCCTCAGCATGCATGGGCATTGGGCTTAGTACCTGTGTGCTCTGCAGAGCCTCTGAGTGAGTAACTGCGGGGGGAGTGTGTATGAGTGGCTTTTGGCAGCAGGTGGGTGGTTTACAGTGTGTGGCTTCAATGATAAGGTATCAGTAGTCAGACAGCCACTGTACTGAACAACCCCAACCCTACTCCCCACCACGGACTGAAAAATACACTTTCGAGGTCACAACTTCTACATTATATTGGGCTATACTTGTCCATACCAATATGTATAATTTAGTCTAGTTCAGCTATGTTACAAAAAAAAAGGTTTTACATTTGAGTCATTTAGCAGACACTTTTATCCAGAGCAACTTACAGTTAGATATTAGCACATGATATTGATTTTGCCTTTGGCTACATCTGTAAGGAAATTTTAATCAGTATATACAACTTTAATATCATATTTGTCCCTGATTCATTACAAAGCACATTATGATTGTTGTTTATACATTACCTTTTTGCATTCCATTTTTTGAAAATGTATTAAAAATAAAAAACAAAAATACCTTATTTTCACAAGTATTCAGACCCTTTTCTATGAGACTCAAAATTGAGCTCAGGTGCATCCTGTTTCCATTGATCATCCTTGAGATGTTTCTACAACTTGACTGGAGTCCCCCTGTGGTAAATTCAATTGATTGGACATGATTTGGAAAGGCACACACCTGTCTATTTAAGGTCCCACAGTTGACAGTGCATATCAGAGCAAAAACCAAGCCATGAGGTCAAAGGAATTTTCCGTAGAGCTCCGAGACAGGATTGTGTCGAGGCACAGATCTTAGGAAGTGTACATCATTCTTAAATGGAAGAAGTTTGGAATCACCAAGACTCTTCCTAGACCTGACCGCCCGGTCAGCACTCCATCAATCAAGCCAAACTGAGCAATCAGGGGAGAAGGGCCTTGGTCAGGGAGGTGACCAAGAACCCGATGGTCACTCTGACAGAGCTCCAGAATTCCTCTGTGGAGATGGGAGAACCTTCAAGAAGGAGAACCATCTCTGCAGCACTCCACCAAGACACTCCTCAGTAAAAGGCACGACAGCCTACTTGGAGTTTGCCAAAAGGCACCTAAAGGACTCTGACCATGAGAAACAAGAATCTCTGGTCTGATGAAACCAAGATTGATGTCTTTGGCCTGAATGCCCTAGCGTCTCGTCTGGAGGAAACCTGGCATCATCCCTACGGTGAAGCATGGTGGTGGCAGCATCATGCTTTGGGATGTTTTTCAGCGGCAGGGACTGGGAGACTAATCAGGATTGAGGCAAAGATGAACGGAGCAATGTACAGAGAGATCCTTGATGAAAACCTACTCCAGACTGGGGCGAAATGTTCACCTCAGGCTGGGGCGAAGGTTCACCTTCCAACAGGACAACGACCCTAAGCACACAGCCAAGAAAACACAGGAGTGGATCGGGAAAAGTCTCTGAATGTCCTTGAGTGGCCCAGCCAGAGCCTGGACTTGAACCCGATCGAACATCTCTGGAGAGACCTGAAAATAGCTGTCCAGCGGCACTCCCCATCCAACCTGACAGAGCTTGAGCGGATCTGCAGAGAAGAATGGGAGAAACTCCCCAAATACAGGTGTACCAAACTTGTAGCTTCATACCCAAGAATACTCAAGGCTGTAATCGCTGCCAAAAGTGCTTCAACAAAGTACTGAGTAAAGGGTCTGAGTACTTATGTAACTGAAATATCATATTTTCAAAAATATATAAATTAGCAAACATTTCTTAAAACCTGTTTTTGCTTTGTCATTATGGGGTATTGTGTGTAGATTGATGAGGTAAAAAAATAAAAATAATAATAACATAACAAAGTGGAAAAAGTCAAGGGGTCTGTATGCACTGTACATATAGGTAGGGGTAAAATGACTAGGCAATAGGATAGATAATAAACAGTATCAGCAACTTATGTGATGAGTCAAAAGAGTGCAAAAAGTGTCAATGCAGATAGTCCGGGTAGCTATTTGGTTAACTATTTAGTAGTCTCATGGCATAGGGATAGAAGCTGTTCAGGGTGCTGTTGGTTCCAATGTTGGTGCATCGGTACGGCTTGCTGTGCGGTAGCAGAGAGAATAGTCTTGGGTGGCTGGAGTGTTTAACCATTTTTAAGGCCTTCCTATGACACCACCTGGTATAGAGGTCCTGGATGGCAGGGAGCTCGGCCCCAGTGATGTACTTGGCCTTATGCACTACCCTCTGTAGCGTCTTGCAGTCAAATGCCAAGCAGTTGCCATATCAAGCGGTGATGCAGCCAGTCAAGATGCTCTCAGTGGTGCAGCTGTATAACGTTTTGAGAATCTGAGGCCCATGGCAAATCTTTCCAGCCTCCTGTGGGGGAAGAGGCGTTGTTATGCCTTCTTCACGACTGTGTTGGTGTTTGTGGACCATGTTAATTCCTTAGTGATGTGGACACTGAAGAACTTGAAGCTCTCAACCTGCTCCACTACAGCCCCTGGTACCACATTTCCAGGTCACTGACCTCCCTATAGGCTGTCTCTTCGTCATCGGTGATCAGGCCTACCACCGTCAAGTCGTCAGAAAACGTAATGATGGTGTTGAAGATGGAGAACAGTAGGGGACTAAGCACATTAACCCTGAGGGGCCCCCATGTTGAGGGTCAGCATGGCAGATGTGTTGATGCCTACTCTCATAACCTAGAGGCGGCCCGTGAGGGGGTCCGGCATCGAGTTACAAAGGGAGGTGTTCAGTCCCAGGGTCCTGAGATTAGTGATGATCTTTGAGGGCACTATAGTGTTGAACGCTAAGCTGTAGTCGATGAACAGCATTCTCACATATGTGTTCCTCTTGTCCGTGTGGGAGAGGGCAGTGTGGAGTGCAATAAAGATTGCGTCACCTGTGGATTTGTGGGGCGATATGCAAATTGGTGTGGGTCTAGGGTGTCTGGGATGATGGTGTTGATATGAGCCATGACCAGCCTTTCAAAGCATTTCATGGCAACAGATGTAAGTGCTACGGCGATAGTCATTTAGACAGGTTACCTTGGCGTTCTGGGGCACAGGGACTATGGTGGTCTGCTTGAAACATGTAGGTTTTACAAAATGTTAGTGAAGACACTTGCCAGCTGGTCAGCGCGTGTTCTGAGTACGCGTCCTGGTAATCTGTCCCTGCGGCTTTGTGAATGTTAACCTGTTTAAGGTCTTACTCACATTGGCAACGGAGAGCAAGATCACAAAGTCGTCTGGAACAGCTGGTGCTTTCTCATGCATGGTTCAGTGTTGCTTGCCTCAGAGCGAGCATAGAAGGCATTAAGCTCGTCAGTGGGCAATTCGCGGCTGGGTTTCCCTTTGTAATCCGAGATAGTTTGCAAGCCCTGCAACATCCGACGAGCATTAGAGCGGGCATAGTAGGATTCGATCTTAGTCCTGTATTTATGCTTTGCCTGTTTGATGGCTCGTCAGAGGTCGTTGCAGGATTTCTTATAAGCTTCTGGATTAGTGTCTTGCATGAAAGCGGCAGCTCTAGCCGTTAGCTCAGTGCGGATGTTGCCTGTAATCCATGGCTTCTGGGTGGGATATGTACGTACGATGTTGTCGAAGCACTTATCAATGAAGCCGGTAACTGATGTGGTAAACTCCTCAATGTTATTGGATGAATCCCGGAACATATTCCAGTCTGTGCTATCGAAACAGTCCTGTAGTTTAGCATCCACTCGAGACTTCCTTAACATTAGAGATCTCGCATCAGCTTTTCTTAACAAAGAGACACACCCCTCCCCCTCATCGTACCCGAGGCTGCCGACCAGTCTTGACGATGCATGGAAAAGCCAGCGATATGTATATTATCCATGTCCTTGTTCAGCCACGACTCCATAAAATATAGAATATTACACTTCTTCATATAGTTATTTTTAGTTGTGTGTGTGTGTGTACCAGCTTGTGTGTCGATTTTTGTTGACCTAACGGTAGGTAATGCCACATCAATCTAAATGTAGAACCTGGCACACCTTTCTCACTTGAGTTGAATGTTTTGTCACTTTACCGCTGCTTAATGGAAAACTGAGGATTTGCATGTCCGGTGCTCCCAATACAATTCCACTGTCAGTCCTTACCTCCAACAGAGCCTGGACAAAGACACCATTATACCTCAGTGAGTGAAAGTACAATGCCACTATAGTGACTCACCACAGCACCTGAAAGAGTGCAGAAAATTTAAATACCATTTACACATTGAAAACGATAAACGTGTGTCTCAAACCCAGGTATTTGTATAGTAAATAATCAGAAACAGTTTTCTTAATTTTACCATTCATGTTTTATTGTTTATGAGGAGCTTGTAAGAAATTACAAATATAGAAATGTAGCAAATACAAAACAATTCACATTTTAATGCCCATTCACCTTCAACTAAAATCATAAACATTTGAAAAGGGATATGGTAACTTTAGTCCACAGAATTCGGTACGTATTTACGAAATACAGATACAAGTTCATACCAGTGTTACCCGTATCAATGATTACAGTGGGAAGTTTAAACTTTACTTTTAAAGTTTTAGTTTTCATAAAAATAGAATATGCCTTTAACAAAATACAATCAAATCCTTCCAATAAAGTTTTTCTTTTTTGATCTTGTAAAATGTGCAGTATTATGTCCAGTGTTAAGACAAGATCAACTTCACACATAAAATTGGAAGGAAAAAAGTATAAATGCATTTATGTACAAGGCATCCATTGCTACAAAGAAGCTATTCCTCAGTAGGCGAGTTTGTGTCTGTACTGTATGTGCTGTATGTGCTGTATGTTGCCTTTATGGGTCTGCATATGCCTAGGTCTGTTTCACACCAGTGTGGGCACCATGCCAGTGTTTGGGTGATGGGTGTAAGACAGGCTGGCAGACGGGTGCAGGCCGGAGGGTGGGGAGAGGAAGTGAGGGGTGTGGCTGTAGGAGAGCTGTGACCCTGGACACAGGGAGTAGGGCCCGCCGTGGTCATCGAGGGGGGGACCCTGTGAAAGGTCAGGGTATTGCTCCAACATGGCGCTCTTCTTGCCCTTCTTGTTCTTGTTGGACGCTTTACGGTTTCGTGTTTGGATACCATCTTTCTTCATAGTAAGGGGTCTGTTGACCTGTCAAAAGAGAAGTGTGCCTTAATTTCACATACATAAATTAGTACATTCTCTTTCTCCAGTATTAACCTGATACTACTATACTACAGGAGGTAGATTTAAAAATAAAAACATCTCTATTGAGGTTAAAATGTAGAGTTTCAGTTCAAGTTTATGTTCAATGACTTGGGTTCAGAATCAGTAGCTTGGGGTTGTGTGGCGTTTTACTGTTTCAATCACCGAGGAAGTGTTAGCTACAAATAGTAATAGTAGTTCTCTAGCTAATTGAGAACAGTAAATGTATCTTGTTCATTGACTCACGTTGTGCAGCTTGAAGTAGAGTCCACAGGCGTTGCACACAGGCTCGCCCCTGGCGTTCCGTCTCCACAGCGTGGTGGTGCTGGTGTGACAGTTGGCACATTGAGTCCCGGCCCGCTTGCTGACAATCTGAAACAGAGAGAGAGAAAGATAAGTCAATTCTGTAGATTAAAGATGAACTCCAATGTTTATTTGGATTCATTGTGTTTTTCGATCAATTGATTGGCATGTCAACACCATGGAATTTACGACTGATTATTATCATATCTTATCCGGTCCTTATGCCATATCATACCAGTCTTTTCTTTGGTCGGATCAGGGGACGATTTTGGCCATTCATCTTGTGGTAAAGCCCACAGGCGTTACACAGGTAGTGTCCTGTTCCATCTCGACGCCATAGAGGAGTGGCAGTGGCTCCACAGTTGACACACTCTCTGGCCTCTGCCACAAACACAGACACACAAATAATTATCTGGAATCCCACAGGACGTTCAGAGGACAGAGTAAAATTACTTAGATGGGATAGCATGGATATGATGCATGATGCTCACCTGGTGGAGACAGCCTCATCTTATTACGTAGTTTGGGG